>NW_009232438.1:30045-48671 GCF_000690835.1 Fulmarus glacialis
TGCTACTGCTCTGACTGTGCTTTTTGTTCTTCTCTGGACACCCACAATTGGGCCAGTTGGTAAAGTGGATTTAGGGAAGAGGAGAAAGCAGATGATATCTTGATATACACTTAGGACCATAATGGATTAAATATTAGGAAAAGAAAGTATATTAAAGAAATCAATATGAAAAAACCCCTTCCTGACCACCTCTTCTCCTGCCCAGACATGCTGTGTACATCCATGCAGCTCAGTTGATCCTTCTCCTTTTACTTCAGCAGCTGTGAGGTTTGTCAGCCCTTTTGTGGCAATTACTTTAATTCCCTGAAATCAAAGCACCTGCCAGAGAAGTGGCTTGTTTTACAAAATCAAGGCCTATTGAAACATTTTAAGGAAAACAGTTGTTTCATTCTGTAAAGATACAGATCTTCTCTTGAGTCAAGAAGAGAAGATAAAGGGGGAAGTTTGACATTTGACTTCAGTCTGGAATGCAGGTAAAGGCTTGAAATATAAACTCTAAGATGAACAGATTTGATTAAGATATCATTTTAAACTACTGTCCTTCTTTTCCTTATTTATTTGTAACTGTGGAAGAGAGACAAATAGCCTTATCTTTTCCATTGGACAACAAAAATGCAAGCTGGCAGCTTTCGCTGAGAAAGTCTGGGATGAGAGACTTTGATGGCTACCATGAAAGTGTGTTGGTCTGTTTGATCTTTTGTTGACTAACTGCAGGTTTGGGGATGTTACAATACATGTTTACAGAATGTAGGCTAGCTGCAAAGCCTCACCTCAGGTGAAAAGACACAGCTGGTTTTAAAAGCAAGCTAGGTCAGGATAAAAAGAAAAAGAAGTTACACAAAAAGTTATGAAGTTTCAAAGGTAACGCATGGGTTATACGGCCAGCATACAAAAAGACAAAAAGACTGCACTCAGTTTAAAAGAGTGCAAATAGACTGGGATTTGGTGGGATCCCTTGTAGTTCGAAGCCAACTGAGTGTTCGGTAGAGAGCCAAAAAGCATTCCCTTTGAGGGTTATTTGTTAAAGAGAAAAGCTAATTCAAATATCATCACCTAAGTCCTAGGCTAATCCTTCTCCTCAGGAAAATTTGCTTTTACAGTTCCTTTCTCATTGCGTTGTCCCAGACCCAGCCTGTTCCCACCAGCTAGATTTTTTTAATGCTGATGCTGGGACTGAAACCATTAGTGCCCTGGGAAGTAACCAGTATCTGTCACCTGGATGCATGCAATTAAAGTGTCTGGCCACCCTGTGCCACCACTGTGTTCAGCTATGAACGACAACGCAGTAACATGGATGGTGGGCTAGATTCGCAGAAAAGCCATGTGGCATTATAGCAGATTAGGTGCTTTTGCTGCTTCAGGGAGGTCAAACTCCTGGCCTAACTGATGTACCTGTAGGCACAAAGAACTGGATTCACAGGAGCCAGAAATATAATCGAAGTAAAACCTCTAACAGAAGAAAGTGCTAAGGACAGAGACAGACCTTAAGCCTTGCTCGCAATAGTGTCTGTAACTCTGTCCCTCTGTAAAGGGACAAAACTCTTAACTGAGCATCTAGAAGGCGGTTTCTACAAGAGCAATCAACTTGGCAGAAAAGGATTGGATGGGTATCTTCAAGGGGTTGCTGCTGAGGTCCTTACATCCACACATGGTGTGGTTTAGGGGGGGTTTTTCCATTTATATGTAGTCTGGTCTTCTGCACAGGAAGGCCCAGCAGGCATGTGGGTTGAATCAATGTCCAGAGGATGTAGTTTGGGACCCTCATGTCCCTGTAGGAGAACATCTGGGGTGTGCTACAGCAGAGGTTTTTGGCTTGTCTCCCACAAAAAGGAATCTGGTGCACTAAGACCGCTCCATAAACTGAGTAAACTCTGTGAACTCTGTGGTAAAGGGAGTGATGGGGATTTGCTTCAGAACTGCACAACTGCTCCAAACCAAAATACTAATGAAACATAGCTAAAGTTTACAGAAAGAGAGAGGGGCCAATCCACTTCTCTTTAAAGCACAGAATGTCCCTTGAAACCACAGTGGTGAGGGCTCTCGCCAAGGACTATGAGTTCAAGCTGCCCCCCTGCGTGGGGTGAACTGTCTTGATATCACACTGCTTGACAGTAAGTGCCGTTATCTCCACGCTTTGGTCCATGGCTGGAAGCCGTGGAAGTCCTTTCAAGCTATTATACTTCATATCAACTATAATGCATTGTTGTTACTTCTTGGACAGCTGGTGCCAGGGAAGAGCACCTAATGGGCCACTGGGTCTGCTTGATGGCTTTCAATTAACCACATGCTTTTGAAGGTGCAATCTTTTCCATTGACTCCAGGACGCCTTTGGATTTGGGCCTGACTTGCTGAAATAACCGAGAGAAAATACTCTGATTTTTGCAGTGTTGATTTTAAACCACAACTGCTGATAATATAGATTTTTATCATAATTAGTAAAATCTTGTTTTTCAGTGTCTTTGTGCTATATTGAGTATTTTGTGGATACAAACTCTCTGTTGGTTTATTCATAAAAACAATTAAATTTTACTGTGTTCTTTGGAGGAAAAGTGAGATTTAAGAGACCCTGTATAGTTTGTCCATGATTCATCCTGAAAACTTGTTATGCAAGTGGTGACAAAGTGTGCTGGTAAACAGAGAGAGACAAGGAACAATTTTCCAGTTTTGAAGAACGTTATTTTCAAATTTACTGTATGAAGATGAATGCAGTGCTCTAGGCTCAATGGAGATGGCTCCCTTCCAGCTGAAACATTCATTAAACTCCATACAGACATTGTCTTGTTTGTTTTTTGGGAAAACCATCTAGGAGCTCATCAGAATGAGAACCTCATAGGTCATTCTAAAATTTCAGCTTGATCTGTGGGCTAATACAGGTTACCCCTTTTCAGGACGCTCTGCCTAAATTCAAGTATTTTACTCTTTTTGTTCAACCTCCAGGGAAGCAGCCCGGTAGCAAAAGCTCCCTACAAAGTTTGCCCCTCACTACAAGAAGGACACTGAGGTGCTGGAGCGTGTCCAGAGAAGGGCAACGAAGCTGGTGAAGGGCCTGGAGCACAAGTCTTATGAGGAGCAGCTGAGGGAACTGGGGCTGTTTAGCCTGGAGAAGAGGAGGCTGAGGGGAGACCTCATCGCGCTCTACAACTACCTGAAAGGAGGTTGTAGCGAGGTGGGGGTCGGTCTCTTCTCCCAAGTAACAAGCGATAGGACGAGAGGAAATGGCCTCAAGTTGCACCAGGGGAGGTTTAGACTGGACATTAGGAAAAACTTCTTTACTGAAAGAGTGGTCAGGCCTTGGAACAGGCTGCCCAGGGAAGTGGTGGAATTGCCATCTCTGGAAGTATTTAAAAGACGTGTAGATGAGGCACTTAGGGACATGGTTTAGTGGGCATGGTGGTGTTGGGTTGACGGTTGGACTCGATGATCTTAGAGGTCTTTTCCAACCTTAATGATTCTATGATTCTATGATTCTATAAGTTCGTTATAGAAGTGCCTGTAATTCAGCTTTGGAGGCAGGTGTTGTAGAGGAATGTGCTATCAGTGGGGATGTGCACACAGTTCTGTACTTCTGACATTCCCAAGACAATAAAGGGCGTATTCGGGTGGAATGGGGGGACAGGTGAGACGGTCGAATCTGTGAAGACTTTTTAATGAGCACTGGGTTTTGTTTCTGTGGTGGATTGAGTTTAAATGTTGCTCAGACAATTTTTTGGCAAGATAGTTGTTATCTTGTTGAGTAAACACTTGGAGGAGTAGTTAAATCAATGGCAATACATTTGAAATCACTGTGAGGGGTCTCAGCGGTCCCAGCAGACGTGCTGAAGAGCAAGCACAAAATGAACACTCAGCAAAAACCCTAAGAAGTATTTAGTTAAGTTAATTACGTGATACAGATATTTTACAAGTGAAGAATGAGCAGTAATGCCCAGAAATCATTAAATAATGAGGGGACAGGCAAAAGAGCTTTGTTAAATACAGAAAATTCCTTAACTTCATCAGAATTCATTTAATATAAACTCCTCAACAGAGTCGTGACTGTCTGCAAGACAATTCAGAGTGCCTTGGCTCTGCTTTCCCATTGCTACGCCTGGCTGAAAGTGGAAAACACACCTTACTGTGAGCAAGGATTTCTCTAAATAAACACATTGGTATGAATTTGCTCCCATCTATAACTAGCTTTCACAGTGAAAATACAATTTCTTTTCATGAAGCAAAGTCTTGTTGCCTCAGGGATAAAGACAGTTTTCAGATTACATTTCATAATTCAGTCTGCAGTAGACTGGGTTTGACCGTGAGGACCCTCATGGGGACCATTTTTGTCTCTGTAGCCTGTGGTCTTTCTCCTCTGGGCAGCAACTATTTATTCAGCTTCCAAAATAAGTGAGGAAGGAAGAGATGGGACCAGTGCCCCTGAACTGAAAATGCCCAACGGATGGGTTGTGAACAGGGGAACTAATTTCTGCCTACCGCTCTCGCTGGATTTCCAGCTGGCTGCCTCGCCCGAAATGTAATATAGTCTTAGCAATTGCAAAAAATGCATCAGAAAACACCATTTAAATTAGGCTCAGTTATGGCTTTGAAAATAAAACATATCTTATGCTAGTTCAGCTGCAGTCTCCTGTTCCCTCGCAAAGCGCAGAGTACGCGAGGGCTCTGATACCAGTTTTTCTTATAGTAGATTTACCCCCAAACACTCCCACTGATACCAGTAGATTTACTGTAATGAGCATCTGTTTTAATGGCCTGAACCAAAGCCTGTTTGAATCAATGAGGAAACTCTCCTGACTTCAGTGAGCTCTGGTATAAGGCCTAAGAGAGACATCATGGGAGTTCTTGAGCCTTTTAGGTGTTATTTACAGTGGTCTGCTGCTAGGGGACCGCTAAATCATGGAGTTATTTGTCTGCTGGGGAATTTAAATGGCAATCTGCTATGCTGCTGCCGCAGCCACAATACCTTTTCTGTTGCAATGATTCATGACAGGTCAAGGGAACACATGTAATGGAAATGCGCTTTATTGTGTTCTATCACTTGTCAAGTCTTATAAACATAACGTTTTTATTTTGTGGTATTCTCACTTTATTTTGACTGATGTCTATATGCAGAACTGGTGAAAGTGTATCTTCATATACAAAAATATCACCAGGTGCCCTTCTCATCGTAAAATTGAGTATATTTTTCATTTAAAGGCTGATCCTGCTTACTTCTCTCAGCCCCAGTAGCTCTGGGAATTTTGCTGGAGAAAGAAATGCAGCACATGCCTTGTCCAAGCCCCAGTGGCCAGACTGCTATGGAACGGGAAGGGGGCAATCAGCCTGGCGAAAGGGTTTGTGTAACTACACAAAGGGACAGGTTTAGGCTCCAAGAGCAGAAATCTTCCATCTGTGGGATGTTTCCACACCACTCCTGCTGTGCTACCGCTCCTCCAGCCTTTTTCAGAACTCTCCATTGTTTTCCAAAGCATTTTTCCCAAGTCCTAGCCCCAGGACATTGTTTCCTGACCCTGTTCTTGCAGTTGCATTTCCACATGGACAAAGTTACCACAAGCTGCTCTTCAGGCAGGGTTTGCTCGGTCCTTTTGTCCTCTGCCTAATCCGGACAGGGACCATGTTGCAGTACTCTTCCCTGGACTGAAAGCTGGTGTGAAGAACATCATTATCCGGGAACTCGGTGGGTAAGGGAAGTGAGACAATGCATCTTGTCTGCCAGAGACAGGCTGGCAGGCAGGATCTCTGCCTGCTCTGCAAGACACAGCTGTGAACATCACCAGCTTCACATTTTTCTCGGTAAGTAGCAACCTAGTGCAAACTGCACTGCAGTATCGTGATTTAAAGGAGTCCCAGAGTGATGCACAGGCCTGCAAATGTATTGGAAAGACATTTGTTCAGCCCAGTGGCCGTTTACCTGCCGCTTGTATTTCAACCTCAGTTTATCCATGCCTTTGAGTGCATCTTCAGCGACAGGGCCAGAGCAGCCCAGCCAACTGCTGCCTTGCTCCCGAACGTGCTGTGGCACGTAGTGCCAGACCTGGTGAGCCACAGGTTGAGTTTTATCTCACTCCGTCTTTGTCAACAGACACAAGGGCTTCCAGGGTTCAGTAAAAGTCTGTGATTTTCATGTCTGTCTCTTCTGAGATTCCCATATGGCAACACGAGCTATAGCATGGTTTATGTATTACCAGCTACAAATTGTGCTGTACGTTGGAGTCTGACTCAAGCACGAAGTACCACATGATGATAACTGTCATCAGACACCTTCACTGTAGTGCTGTGGCACGTAGTGCCAGACCTGGCGAGCCACGGCTTGAGTTTTATCTCACTCCATCTTCGTCAACAGACACAAGCGCTTCTAGGGTTCAGTAAAAGTCTGTGATTTTCATGTGCTGTGGCACGTAGTGCCAGACCTGGTGAGCCACAGGTTGAGTTTTATCTCACTCCGTCTTTGTCAACAGACACAAGGGCTTCCAGGGTTCAGTAAAAGTCTGTGATTTTCATGTCTGTCTCTTCTGAGATTCCCATATGGCAACACGAGCTATAGCATGGTTTATGTATTACCAGCTACAAATTGTGCTGTACGTTGGAGTCTGACTCAAGCACGAAGTACCACATGATGATAACTGTCATCAGACACCTTCAGCACAGACTCTGGGTTCAACCTAATGTAAGGCCTTGATCTGGAGTCACTGGGCAACTGGGCAAAAAAATCAGCCATTTTCTTAAAAAAGGAAAAAGCAGCTTATTGTCAAACTCCAGGCCACTTGTAAAAGTTCAGACATAATTTCTTTCCTTACCGGTTTGCTTTCACCTGCCTCACATCATCTACTCTTCCCCAGCTTTATGAAAAACATGTGTCAGATATATCTAAAGTGGGGGGAAAAAAACCCAGCCAGACTTGCCCCTTGTTAGCAGCCTTTTGGCTGTCAAACTCGGGCAGAGGATTGTCAGCGCCCTCTCGGGGGGAGCGGAGACGTTGAGTTTTATCTCACTCCGTCTTTGTCAACAGACACAAGGGCTTCCAGGGTTCAGTAAAAGTCTGTGATTTTCATGTCTGTCTCTTCTGAGATTCCCATATGGCAACACGAGCTATAGCATGGTTTATGTATTACCAGCTACAAATTGTGCTGTACGTTGGAGTCTGACTCAAGCACGAAGTACCACATGATGATAACTGTCATCAGACACCTTCAGCACAGACTCTGGGTTCAACCTAATGTAAGGCCTTGATCTGGAGTCACTGGGCAACTGGGCAAAAAAATCAGCCATTTTCTTAAAAAAGGAAAAAGCAGCTTATTGTCAAACTCCAGGCCACGTGTAAAAGTTCAGACATAATTTCTTTCCTTACCGGTTTGCTTTCACCTGCCTCACATCATCTACTCTTCCCCAGCTTTATGAAAAACATGTGTCAGATATATCTAAAGTGGGGGGAAAAAAACCCAGCCAGACTTGCCCCTTGTTAGCAGCCTTTTGGCTGTCAAACTCGGCCAGAGGATTGTCAGCTCCCTCTCGTGGGTAGAGGAGCACTAAACGGTACAGGCTGGTGTTTCCGAGGCAGCTGCATGTCCCATGTCAGACCTGATTTATTGTGCGATGGTTCATCTTTGTGCATGACAGCATCCACAAAGCACGAGAAGATCTATGTGAGCATACACGTCTGTGCTGGCTTGCACGTACATGTGCACAAATATATCCACCATGGGCAAAGCAAGCAAAGCTCAGCCCTCAGCTTGTTTGCAAAAAATCTGGTCTGTTCCACCGTTCTGGTTTTGGGCAGATCATTTGTTTTAGTTTGCTTGCTTGTAAAACTCGTCTCAAGGACGGACAGTGGAGTAGCAGTGCCCTGACAGCTGTAGCCTTCATGGGTGCTGCCAGCTTTGCTGGGTGCTGCAGTGACACTTTGCCCTGGCCCTTGGGGTGCCCTAAGGGGCACGTGTGGTCTACCCCAGGCTGTGGGTAAAACCCAGCATCAGAGCAGGAGCACGTGAGGATGCTCGGCCGGCAGTGTCACCCAGACAGCTCTGACAGTGGCATCCAACGCACCCTCAGCAAAGGGTCTGCTCACCATTAAGCATCAGCCAGGGTGACAGCAACAGTGAGGTGCCCGCTAGCACTCAGCCATACCTCTTAGCAAGCAAGTGGGAGCGCTGTCTGGTATTACTGTGGCTTCCAAATGTACTATGGGTTTACCAAGAAGGCTCAGTTTGGCTTCCTGTGGCTCAGAAATACCTGTGCATGCCCTTTGGCTCGCCTAAAGCTGGATGAAGCTTTGTGGACACAGCTCGTTTCTTCAGTGTGTAAATGGGGACTGCTCATAGAAGATATTCCTGGGACACTCCCCCTTCTCCTGGTGGTGTGATATCTAAACTCTTTGACACTAATGATTATGCTTGGAAGCGATGCTTTATCTCAAAGCATTTATAAAGTGCTGCTAAAAGGATAGTGGTCAGGAGGCTGTCTGGTTTGGGACCTTCTGCTGGTGGTTGTAGGTGAAGGTGTGGTCTCCAAAGCCCCAGCTGGTCCTCCAAATTAGCTGATTATATGAGATAAACTTTGTGCTTTATTTGGAGCTGATAAAGCATACAGAAATCTAGATCACAATATACAAAATATTTTTCCAGGATGATTTTTCCACACAAACAGTTGATTTTGTCCCCTCTTAGATGATCTGAATGGGAACATCTGTCAATATCCACAATTCCCACAGCTTTGCAGAACCTGAGAGCACTTTTCATGTTGGGACGCATAGAGCTAAGCAGTGAGTTCAGGGATGAGGAGGATGGAGGAATGCCTTAGATCCCCTACTGCCACATATTAGAGAAAATTCAAGATATTACAGCTCAGAATCATTGAATCATATACTCCAAAAAGTTATAACTCCTAAAATACTGATAGTCCTAAAATAGAGATTTGTAGACTGAACTTTTACCATAGGTGCTCTGATTTTAATTCCTTCTCAAATAAGGTGGTCAATTTGGGGCTAAGATCTAACAAGGTGCGGAGACCCTCTTGAGCAAACGCTCTTAACTCCTAACAACATGGGGAGAAATTAGGAGACACAGCAGTGTGCCTGAGGTGCAAAAAATTTTCCAGGAGAAGGTCTGGGTAAAGAAGAGGGAAAACATCTCTTGGGAATCACTGTCAAATATAATGGGATTTCAGGGTCCATAGCCTTTCATCATTATAATGTGAATTTATGCCCAAAGCCTGTGCTTGTATATGGTGCCAGCTCTTAAGCGAGGTAAGGAACGTGGGGCAAATGCTAACGACATATTTCTACTGAAGCAAAACTTAGACCTAATGTTTCCCTGACAGGTGATCAAAACATCTCAGCAACTATCAGACTGTTTCCTACTGTCAGAAGTAATGGTGTTATCTAGACTGGGAGCTATTAACACTATGTTATTGCACTGCCATTCACAGAGCCCAAGGGAGGATGTTTTTTTTTCTTAAATTGCAATCCGTCAGGCGTGAATGAAGATCTTTATCGGCTGAAAGATAACAGCTGATGTCTTCCCTCCTGCTCTCAGACAGGGAAAGTAATATCCTACATAATGGAACAAGGGAGCCGTAGTAGCTCCAGCGAGAATGAAGAGAGAAGGGAGTAGATTGTGTTTCAGGTGTAAGTGTTGAACTATTATGTTTCAAGGAGTAATGATGTCCTACCCTGTAAGACAGAGTAGAAAGAGGCTTTTTATTCTACCCTTAGGGGCACGGCAGGGCTGTAATCGCATTCCCATTGTGTGGGGGGACCAGGGGATGCAGAAGCCACAATCTGTTTTCCTACTTCAACTTATTTACCAGAAGGGGAAAAGTTAACACTCTGATAGTCAAGACAAGCCTTTTTGAAAGTGCTATTTGTTTTGGCTGGTAAAAGTACCCTCAGTTAACTAAAATGGCAGAGTTATTAAAGAGCCACTGGAATGGGGGGGGTGTAGGCCATGTCTTATTTCAATCAAGGCTGGTCTTTGAATAACCAGTTCCTGTAGTTGTTATGGAGTGGTCTTTAATAATTTGTGTTTCTGGAGTGGGTGAAAATCATGCTTTTAAGTTTCTGGGAATTCGCTGGAAGAGCTGCGATCAATGGAACGGGTACCATTTGGCTCCCCATATCCCCAGCCCGGAAGACAGTCCTACAGCCCTGCTGCTGAATTTATCATTGGCTTAGTAGTCATGGGCAGCTGAAGGAACAGTAAATTTGGACCATGAGAAGTCAGCGCCAAGGGCTCTGCTTTGATCACGGCTCAGATAGATGCACAATGAGGTGGCTTCAGACTAGCTCAAGTGTCCTAGCAATGTCACCACAGCAGGCTGGAGGTCTGAAGGAGCTTGCAGTCTTGCTACTCTACCAAGTACGCTTTGGTGTCTTTCCTGAGCTGTGTGCTGCTATTGCTACATGGCTAAAGAAGACAAGTCAGCAACAATACAGTGGACACAGACAACTGGTGTCAGAAAAGGCTCACATGGTTCACACTGGTGAAAGAGAGAAGTGTGAATAACCTGGTTTATCAGAAAGGACTGTAGTATTTTGATGACATTTTTCTGCCTTTCCACTCCAAATCTTGCCAGATGCCCAAAATATAATGAATATCGCTGCGGAAGCATTGCTTGCATGTTCACACTCCAAGATCAAGTGGAATCTGTGTAACGACTAAAAGATTTTTTTAGATATTTCTTTCTCTACTTGTGGTATCACTAGTGAATTCTTCCACTGAATAGATATCAAAGAGAAGGTTGTGGTTTTCCTCACAAAGGAAGTGATATAATAATGAGAATTTGTTCTGCTCTTCCCCATAATACGATGAAAGGCTGAAGTCAGGTTAGCGCATTACTTCAAAATAGAAAGCTTTCTTTTTGCTCTCTGAAACACTTTACAATTACCTTTTGCTGTAATTTACCTGTAAAATTACCTTTACCTGTAATTTGAGACCCTTATTCACCCACCTACTCACTTACTAAAATGAGGCACAGTTAAATACCTTTCTGAATAGGAACACAAAAATGTGTTCCTCTAAAAATGAGTGAATAAGTCCAAGGTCATCACACAGGGGTGGGAACAATCGTACCTTGCTTTGCAGGCTTTGGCCTTTCATCCATCTTTAACAAAGAAAAACTGCATTGAATGCTAAATATGACCTTGAGTAGACGTAGGAGAAATGTACAGGCAGAGAGATTTCCTTCAAGGAGATGTGGAAAACCCTGTTACATTATGCAAGTTTCTGTTGGTGCTACTCCAGGGGGTCCTTTTCCATCAGAGCATCTTAAGATTATCCGGCGAAAATGGATTGCGTCCAGGATGGTCTCTGCAAGACGGATTCTCTCAGACTATCACTTGATGGTGCCTTCAGCCCGTTTGCACATAAATAAATGAGCCAAGACTGCAAGGTTGATGACAGAGGGTGCTGTGTGGTTCGGTTGTCTCTATTTTTCATGCCTGGTGTATTGCTCTCACATACGCTATAGTCTAAATGGAGTGTAAAAAAAAAACCTATTTACATTTAAAAATCCATCACCTTGACAATTTGGCAGATGGTTTTGGAGGCCACCTTTTATACCGTGCTTCTTAAAACTTGTCAGATGCTGCTTCTTCTGTTTCAACCCCTCCCACCCCTCTTTTCATCCCCCCATTCACTATCATTAACATTGTAGCTAAATTGCCAGACATATAAATGCTATTTTCCATTAAGGTTGCCATGTTACCAAATAAGTGCACGTTTGAAGGAGGAACATGAATTTAATTCCTGAATACCAGTAAGACAGATGTTTCTGTTAGGAGGAATTAGCACTCGGGGCTTCCTTTCTCTTACTCAAAACAAATAGCGGTGTTGCTAGCACTCTTCTGTAATTAGTATCTGCTTGCTCTGTACATTCTTTCTGTTAAAAGTTTTACACATTAGGGATTGTATCATTTTTCTGTTTTGGAGCATTGTTTAATAGAGCAAAAAAGCTCGCTTGCCAATAACTGCTTGTAATTTCTTAAATAAATAAATTAAATTAATTTCTTAAGTAAATTCTGTGCTCTTCAAAAAGGGGCAAAAAGTATTCTGAATCCAAAATGTTAGTTGGAAGAGTCTACAGAGCTATTCATCTGGCAGATGTAGGCATCTGCTCCAGGGCAGCTGAATCACGTGCCATGTTCCTTTGACTGTGCCGATGGCACTTCTGCCTGGCTTATAAAGGAAGCCTGTGCTCTTAATTCACACATAGACACTTATGTTACACACCTAAGTTAGTTGTCTTAACCCATGAGCTGAATCCCCCATTGGTGGAATTATTTGGCTACTTCAGTGAAAGGGACTTTTGCAGAGCAGTAGGTGCTGAGACAACCACGCAGGAGTAGCGGAGGTGGCAAGGGATGTCCTGGAGACTTGTGCCCTTCTGGGGTGGCAGCTGGAGACCAGCTGGGCAGTGCAAGAGCATCTCGAGTGACACAAATGCCGATGTTTTGGCAGTGGAATGGTGTGCCAGGTGTCTACTGTCAGTGGGAAAAATTACCCTCTGGAGATGCCTGTCTCCGCTGTGTATGGCTAGAGTCTAGATGGCCAGCTTAGATTAGGCTTCCAGCTTTTAGCTGGTGAAATGAATCTCACTTTATGAAAAATTGGAGTGCTAATGGCTCAAATGTGTAATTTATATTTGCATTGTAGAGCTACTTAGCAGCCCAGCCAAGATAGCTCCATTCTACTGGAGCCCCCACAAATAAAAAATGAGTGTTTTCTTTATCTAAACAAAAGCTCATCTTCTTATATGCATATGCACACTCAAGAGAATCGAGGAACCACTCTAGCCTTCATCCTAGAGATTCAGAACTGGAACAGAGAGGAGTGAAGTGATTTGCCTAGAGTGACATAGAAAACCTAGGACAGGAGAAAGAACTTCACCCGGCTTTCCTGCCCTTGGTTCCATGTCTTAATCACAAAAATGTTTTTTCTTTTCTTAAAATAACAGAATTCTTAAAGCAAAATCTGTATATAAATCTTGTCTGAGTAAATGCCTGTTCTCTACAAACCATATTCAACTACCCATGTTAGGCTTCTAAAAATAGATGGGTAATAAGAGAGCCTTTCCTTTAATGGCTTTATATGTAACACGGAAAATGTAAAATTGTGCATAAGTTACACGTTTTTGAGCCTTGATTTCAATGGAATGGTTGAGATTTAATGAAGAAGAGTCTGACCACAGATATATGTGCAGTGCCATGACAATCCATGATAGACAGAAGTAAGCAGTAACTCACCTCAAAGAACACGCCCTGAAAATCTTTTGTGATGAAAGCAAGTACGTGGCTTTATTCTGGCAGGATGCTGTGCACAGAGCAACCCCAGCTTTTTGAACAATATGTGCAAGGGTCACCTTGAAAAAGTGTTGGATTAATATCTGTTTATTGCAGCAGATCAGCAGGCCCTGTTGCTTGAGGTGCTTATGAATTTTATGGTGCTTTTCATTTGAATTCATTTGAATTTCTTGTGATATTCTGAGGCATCACAACACCCATCACCTTAACCCTACGGGCTCTTCTCTGCTAGAGTCTGAGTAAGAAAGTTAAAGGCTTGTGAGGTCATGTAGCTTTCTATCAAAGGGCACAGACTTCCCGTGATACTGTAATGGAATTTTTAGTACTTCGCTCACAAGGTGGTATATAGGTACAGAAACATACGTCGGGAAGACATCTGTGATAATGGAAACTACCTGGCTAAGACTGGAATTTTTTTCCAACTCTGGAATTGATTGTAACAGACCTTAACCCTAATGTTTTGTGAACTCTGGTGTGAAACCTGAGGTTCACAAAAGCCAATAGCAGAAGACCATCGACTTTGGTGAGGCTGATTTTTTGCCCCAGGACTCTCAAGGGAATAATTTCCCCGGTACTATTTATGGTTCTGTCAATGATGTGATATCTCTGTTGTATGTACATGTGTGGGCAGTCCAAAGCTACCCTGTCCTTTCTTAGTGCCAAAATGCATTGCAAACATATTCTTGTTGAGTTGCTTGTTATCACCTCTTTGTTTCTCTTCCCTCGATTGCTTTCCTGCTTTCTCCTCTCTCCTGCTATAATTTTAAAAATTGCAGAGAATTGCCTCATTTCTCTAAAAAGGCAAGCATGGTGAGGAAGCTTTGCTTTAAGAAGATATAATGTTCTATAGTGTAAAAGGCCCTGATGTGCCCTATTTTTAAAATACTGGCACGGATTGCTAAAGGGATCTTTCAATATATCCTGGCATGCAATGGATGCTTAACACTCATTTCCTCTCGTGAATCTAAGTATCAAACCCAGATGATGAAAGTTTAATCCTTTGGCACAGGTACTGCACATTGCATCTTTCAACACAATGGAGCCCATTTTCTATGGAGAAGAGGCAGTGAAAAATGCCTTGCACAGGACCTCAGCGCAGGTTCTTGGGTGGAAAACAGGAGAGGTTAGAAAAGGTGCAATTTCTGCAAATTAAGTTCCATCTCCAAGATACACATCTAGCAGGCCAAGGCATTGCTTAGCGAAAGAAGTAGAGTGCCTTAAAGCCATCTGCACAATTTCTTAAAACTTCACTTCCCTGATGGATAACAGATGGAGGAGGAAATTTATAAGTAAAAGATTAGAGCAACTCTGCTTATAAACAGGAGTACTAATCACTCTGCCTTTGCCCTGGAGACCAGATTTAATCTCAGGGTTTAACTTAACGCAACTGTCTTGTTTCTGCTGCCAACTGAGAACATTCAAATACTCCCATGATAAGAGCTACTTTGGGATGATACAAAGCTAAACATTGCTTGGCAATTGATGACCCAGCATTTAATCAATGATTACACTCAACATAACATGGTGAAATAATGGACAGGGTAATTTGTGCATTCAACATTTGCCGTCTCCCAGTGTTTAAATCTATCTGCTCAACAGTTCTCCACTGCATTTGTGCGGTGTCAGTAGCACCTGCACTTTGTACCCTCACCTGATGGTTTTATTCAGCCCCCTCTGAAACAAAAAGTGAGATGGTGCCTCCGAACATGTTGGGAATAAGGCACGGGGCAGTAGATTTGCTGCAGGAGAGGTCTTCAGTATCTTCTCACCTTTTGGAAGAAACCTCTGTGTGCTGTGCAGGGGGTAGTATGTGGAAACCAGGGGTCTGTGATCTCATGTGATGTCTCTGACAACAGTCTTTGCTGAGAGCTGCAGTGGAACAAGAGCAGCTCATGTCCCAGCACACAGCAGGGTGTATAAGGCTCAGCCAAGCTTTGCATCCTACTCACCTGTGTTTCCAGTCCTCTCAGCATAAGCTATTAGGGAGCGGATTTTCCACTCTGTTTTCTATTTCTATACCCCAGTTTTTGTGCTGTGTTCTGGAGTGTTGGGTAAAAGAAGAGAGACAGCGCAATTAGACCTATGATGAGTATTGATTTTTCAATTTGCTGCTTGAAGTGGAAGTTAAAAAGGAAAATTGTCCCAGTCTGACCTGAAATGAAAACATATTAATTTTCTCAGGGAAAAGAAACCAACCACTGTGCCTGCTGTAGCCCTGCTAAAACAAAGTACCTCCAGGCTAAACAGAAGAATTCTATCCAGAATGGCAATTTTTGTTTTGCTCCTTGTTTCTGGTAGCTTTTTAGATGTTAGGCAGTTACATACCTAAACTCAACTTCACAGCACAACAAAAATTGAAATAGTCCATCTTGAAAAAAACATAGTTGTAATATTTTCTCCTGGACTCTCTCTTGCCGTGTGTTGGACAGCTGACCTGAGTTTACTACTTTATTGCAAGAGAGGGTTTACAGCACAAATGCAGAGAGAGGTGTCTACCCTTTGAAAAATGCTGAAGTCTTGCCCTTCTTTTAGTATTTGCTGATAGCTCATTTAGATGACTCCCTGCTCAGCTTGTCAGCTTCTGTGAACTAATTTTTGGTTTATGTGATATTGGAAATCTTAGGCACCTAGGCACAGGGTGCCTAAAAATTAGAAGCTGCAACACAGGTTGACAACATCTGAGTCTGTTGATAAGCCCTGATTAATCAAACGCTTGTTAAAATTTAACTAAACTTTAAATTTTTTGTGATGATTAAGCATGAGGTTCACCTTTTGCTGGTTAGGAGAATAAATAGGGTTGAGGACATTGTATTATAGCTGGGGTAATCGGTGAGACACATTTAAGAAACCTGAACCTTTCTTTGCTCCCTAGAAATAGTATTCCTGCTCAACTGATCAAAAGAAAGGGAATTTGTGCGATCTCTGGTCATTCTGTGTATGAATAATAACATCCTCCCTTTTTGCATTTTTCATTTGGTTTATTGGAGAAACAAGGGCTTAGGGATCATCCCGGACTGTGTGAGAATGTGGCCATTTAAGTCTTTTCAAGGTCATTTGACTGGAACCAAAAGGAATAGACACAAAATTCTCTGTGTCATGAAAATAGGTGTCCCTGTACAGGATGCGACAGAGGGACAGGCTGCAATGTGAACATGCCCTTTTTCATTTTAGACAACAGGGTTTACACGTTATGGCAAAAAACTCACCAAGAAGTGTCAGCAAAACCTTGCATCCTATTTGACTCTTGAAAATCCAACTCCAAGACACAATCTCATGGGAAAACAGATATCAGTAGTTGTGTTGCTCATGGAATGCGTTATTTTAAATAATATTTGGAACAAATTAATATTTTGGGCCTGTTTCCTGAAGATTGGCAACACTTGACCAATGGAGAATGGTTCATTGGTTTTGCTATCCACTGGTGCTGACGAACCTTTAAACTATCTGTTTGCTTGTTTGCTTGCTTTTTGAAGGACACTTTCAGAATAGACTGGGATGGCTCTGCAAGTAAAAGGCAAGGGAAAACAGATTAAATCTCCATGTTACAAAGCCACAGTACAATCTAGGTTGGAGGTCTGCAGGGATTAAAGGAGATGTGTTCCCCCTTGTAAGCAGGAAGCTAATGAGCCCTTGAGATCTTTCTCTCTGGAAAAATGATACAATTTTAGTAAGCTAATTTATTGATAGTACGTGCATATCTCACTGCTAAGGATCTCAAACCTCTCTTTATCAGGTAAGTTTTCACGTCCAGTGAAGGGAACCTTTGAGGTTTTTCTTTTTTGGAAGAATGGAAATGTGTATAAATATCTGACTAAAATATTTCCTTTCTAGACTTGAAAAAAAAAAGGAAAAAACTCCCAGCAAAACCCAAGTATGTCTTTGATAATCATGTTTATACAGAGTCTGAACACTAGTAGTTTTGTAAGAGAGATTTTCTTTTTCTGGACTTCTTCTGGCTTGCACATTTTCTGTTTTTATGAAGTGTGTTTCTTTTAGACATCTTGGCTTCATAAAAGTGGCTTATTTAGAACAGACCTGGCCATCTGGGGCTGCTTTGCTATAGGCTAAGCTTAACTTATTAAGTATTGTCGTCCAAAGACAAACAAAGAGGCTACTAATGCGTTTTTGGCCTATTCTGCGTATTTCTTATTCTGTGAGCAATAAAAAAAAAAAAAAAGAAGGAAGGAAATAAAAATGGAATGAGTTGTCTGGAATTTGCCTGCTTTAGGATGAGCTAAATTGAGTCTGTGGAGGTGTTCAGCTTCTTTTGCCTGCTGAGGAGGAAGAGGGAAAGGGGGAGGAAGCGTATTTTCAAGTGTCTGTTGAAAACTCACCCAAAAATGTCTTGCCTGTGAGTACAGAAAGGGTGAGATACCACATCTGCTGTGGCATGTTTGACTTAAGAAATACTTCCCAGCATCTGGAGCAGTAATGGCTGTTTAAAAGATAGTGTTGAAACTGGGATGTCAGTCGTCTTCTCAGCAGCAAAACAAATTCCCTTTAGTGCTGCAACATTTGGACTGCATGGAAAAGTGATTGCTACTGGAGCTTAAACAGCACTTACCTGGGTATTAGTGTAATTCCTGGGGAGCTGGGTGTTTTTAATGAGAAGTAATTTCTCACCGCTTCAGGTTGCTTTCAATCACCTTGTCCTCTCTGCAAGATCAATCCCAGAGATTTAAACCCCAAATACCCAAGGGAGCACCAATGTGACTTTACCTAGAGAGATCCTGGGCAGTCACTACAGACCCTGCTGGCAAAGCCACAAACAGAGCTGGGGACCGATCACATCAGTTCACCTCTTTCTTCTCTTCTTTGGAGGACAGTAGTTCTCCATCTTTATCAATGTGCAGGCACTATTTCAGACATTATTATCATCTAGAAACACAGTTATTTCTAGGTAGGAAGAAATAAAACAGGAGGTATCCTGCAGTTCAACATCTAATCCCTGGAGAGAGGGAGCACCCAGGGCTCTAGAAGTGAGTGCTAGAGATCATAGAATCATAGAATCATTTAGGTTAGAAAAGACCTTTAAGATCATCAGGTCCAACCATTAACCTAGCACTGCCAAGTGCCACTAAACCATGTCCTCAAATGCCACATCTACACATCTTTTAAATACCTCCAGGGATGGTGACTCAACCACTTCCGTGGGCAGCCTGTTCCAATGCTTGACAACCCTTCTGGTGAAGAAATTTTTCCTAATATCCAATCTCAACCTCCCCTGGCACAGCTTGAGGCCATTTCCTCTCGTCCTATTGCTTGTTACTTGGGAGAAGAGACCAACCCCCACCTTGCTCTCAGGTAGTTGTAGCGAGCAATAAGGTCTCCCCTCAGCCTCCTT
>NW_009232439.1:0-1405 GCF_000690835.1 Fulmarus glacialis
CCATGCCTTTATTCCAAATAATGAAGTGAATATATCTGTTTTGAGTCAATAATCATTTGTTCATATATTCTAAGTAAATGAATTATAATTACATTGCTTAGTTTAGTTACTTCCTGATTTGGACCATAGGGTTAAAGAGAATGAAATGAATTTTAGTTCTACCCTATAAAATTCCAATAACCCTTATTCTGAAAAAAGCCTATGGCACTTGTAAGAAATACACACATTGATGGATATGGCTCACTCCACAAGATCAAATGCTAATCTATAAGTTGCTACATACAAATCAGCATAGACACACCAGCAGACTTATCAGATGGACTAATGATTATTAGACTGAGCATAAGAGCAGCATAATATGATTTAAAAAAAAAAAAAAAAAAAGACAAAAGACAAGACTGGCCTGCAGAGAACTTATGTAGTGCAGTTACAATCCTTGTACTCCACTTGTGTTAATATTTAGCCATGAATAGTAGGGTCAGACTTATGCTGGAGTTAGAATTTAAAGACTTGGGGATTCTTCAGTCCCTTCCCAGAAGAAGATTCTTTATTTCTTTTTTTCCAAATTATATAGTATAGTATAGTATAGTACTTATAGGTACATAATGATATACATTTGTTTCTGAATGAAAATTTTCTTTTTATGTGTGTGTATTTAAGTGTAGGACAAATTGACCAGCTAATCTGTCTGGAGGGAAGAAGAGAAAAAAAAAAAAAAAAAAAAAAAAAGGGGAAGAAATAATTTGGAGCAACTGAAGAAGAATAAATGACAGCAGTGCTTGTCTCCAGTCCCTTAGGTCAATGGTTTGAGGACTCAGCAGATTATGGAAAATCTCAATTCCCTTCTCTGCCAAAGGAATTTAAACCAGTATCTCTACTTTTGGGGATTCTAGATAAACTACAACAGTGCAAAGAGTTGTGACGTCTTTTCTCCGCTTGCAGCTGATCCAATTTTACTTCAAGAATACTCCAATACTCTATTCAGAGGATGTCTCTCTTTGGTCTGGTGGGCAGAATATTAATACATAGAGCAAAAGGGGAATGGTTGCATTACAGCCCTGTCTAAAGCCAATTTTTTATTATTTGTATAAAGTGGAAGAGCTCCAGCAATAGTGGTTATGCCAGACTAAATATGTACTGGTGCCTGTGGTATCAAATTTCTGTGTAACCTAAATCAAGGGTCTGTAATGTACATTTTCATCTATTCAACAGTAAATATTCTCAGCCACTCTCATCCCAAAACAAGTAAAACATTTAAAAAAAAAAAAACCAAAAAACAACAATGGTTTTTAAATAATTAGTTTACGTCCTCAATTTCATGCCAACCTATTTAAACTGCTTGAATTCACACTGTGTGACTTTTTGTGTTGCCTTCAAAGGCATTTGTAAAACAATCTATGCTCAC
>NW_009232439.1:1417-4743 GCF_000690835.1 Fulmarus glacialis
TCTACATTTTCTTTGAAGTGTATTTGCTGAGTCTACAGGCTTGTCATAGCTGAGGAATATTTGAATCTTGATGAGTAAGATCTTTACCTTTTGCTGATCTAGTACAACTGTTGTGCAGATTTGGAAGACAGGGTCTTTCACCCGCTTCTATCATGGTAGTAAAGCTGTGTTAGATGGTGCGAAAAAAATGGCAACAATTAATATTGTTGTAATTAAAACAGATTGGAGGAAGATAGTCCTGAGGAAAATAGTCATCCATCATTACTTTGAATCTTATTGACAGGTTATCTTACACCACCTAGCTTTGTCTTCAGGATGTGCTTATATTCTTTCTGTTTTAATACAAAAAATAGCACAAAAGAAAGTCTATCCACATTTTTATACCTACATGTATACACACACACATATGTATATATTAATACGTACCATTTTCCTTAAAAGTCCTGATGCTAGAAAGGTGAAAATGTAATTAACTGTCTTCAGAAATGTCTCTCATAAATAAAAGCATCTGACTATTTTAGCATGAGAATTCCATTGATAGATCACATCTTGGTTGTTCCTTGTCATAAACTTCCATGATAAATATATTTACTGGAGAAACATAATTGCTCCTTTGGAGTCACATATTTGCAAGCTTAGACCTTGCTTTCTGACCTTCTTTCATCCTCCTTAATTCTAGCCACTTACTCAAAATACATAATTTGGGATCCTATTCATCATGAACTCACTCTGTAGTTAGTTGAAAGTGAAAAAAAGAAACTTTAAAAAGCAATTCAGTCTTAGATATATCAACATCTGAAGAGGACTATCTCTTTCTACTTATTAGGGAGGAAGCCCAGATAATCGTATCCCTGCTCTGTGATTATTAGCTAGATGCTTGTTGCTAGGTGAAAAGACCTTTGGTTTTTTTTGTATATGCTTAAGACAAATTATCGTTTATCAGCCAAATACCTTTCATGCTCCACTAATTATGGCATCATAAACATAACAACTACTCTTTATATTTGGCTTCCAAAAGAGAAAAGCAATGTATTCTTATTTTACAGAGAAAATAACATTGTAGATGAAATGCATTTCCCAAGATAACAGAGAACACAAATCAGAACTTCAGTGCATGTTTTTGCATGTTAATTGGGGGAGGGGAAGCAAATTGACCAGTATGCATATGTACAGTATTCTTTACCCGTTTTGGATTTGTCTC
This sequence comes from Fulmarus glacialis, assembly GCF_000690835.1. Taxonomy (NCBI): domain Eukaryota; kingdom Metazoa; phylum Chordata; class Aves; order Procellariiformes; family Procellariidae; genus Fulmarus; species Fulmarus glacialis. The sequence goes on from NW_009232439.1 coordinate 2,619, forward strand.
ACTTAAATCTCACAGGCTAAAAAGTGTAAAGTAGTTGTCAAGTTGTTTCCCACTATAGAAATACCTATTTTCTCTCTATGACAACAGAGAGAATTTTGCTGGATGGACTATACTAGATGCCTAACTTGTATATGGCTGAAGTTAAATAAGAATAGCATCTCCTCTGATGAATTTGCAGTTTTCTCACAGTTGCACATGCTGAAAATTTCTTTGTTTTGAGAGCAGAACACTAAGGACCAACTGTCTAATTTTAGAAATCTTAATCACAGACATCTGCAGCTGAGGTAGTTGTGAGGGGAACCCTTTACATGATAAATACTTCTGGCGAACAAACCACAACAGCCTCATATAGATATCAAACTCTATTAACTGCACTAATTAGATGCCCATTGCAAAATATGAATTAAGATGACTAGCTCACATATATTAATCTTCCTTTAGAGGAAGAGGCAGACAGACAGCTACAGGTGAGGCGAATCCTATCCTGAGTGTTTATATTAAAATTAGTATATGAATATTTGGAAGTGCGGAAAATCGGTGAAGCAGAATACCAGATCAAGTAACTCACAGTCCTGAGTATATCCATCTCAAGCAATTAAGCGTAGGATTCAACTCAGTTTTAGGTGTAAAAAATGTAGATGTCTAAATCTGACTAAACATGCTAGACTGCCTTTACAGTCAAAGGCAAAACCCAGACATTTTACAGAGAATGGTTCATCTAATTTATGTCACCTTATCACAAAATAAGATCAATCACATCAGAGAGGTGTTTATTTCTCTATATTAAAAATAAGGCAAACCTAAAGTGACCTACTCAGGCTTAGCAATCTAATGTGCAGACACTCATGTTAGAGCAGATTAATCCCACCCATAACCCTGAGAAAGAAATGTAAAGAAATATCTGATACCACCATTACAAAACTTGTACATATAGTTATGAATGTGTATTTGATGGGAATTCTGGGATATAATCAACAGAATAAGGACATCCAGGTAACAGTCATAGGCCTCTATTATATCTCTGGTATATCCTTACCTCTGATTTAGCCCCTCCATCATAACATACATCTCATCCCTCCATTTTCTCAGTGAATAAATACTGTCTTGATTTCCACAGCTAGCAAGTGCCCTGGATGAGTCCCCTATAGGAGAATTTCAGATCCAGCTGTTCAAGCAGTTAGTCAGTAAGACCCCCTTGGAAACTGCCCTCAGGGACAAGGGAGCAGAACAGAGCTGCCAGATCTTTAAGGACACATTCCATAGAGCGCAAGAGCTCTCGATCTCAAGGTGTAAGAAATCAGGAAAGGAAGGCAAGAGACCAGCATGGATGAGTCGAGACCAGGTGGTCAAACCAAAGAGCAAGAAGGAAATGCACAGGCAGTGGATGCAAGGACAGGTGTCTTGGGAAGAATATAGGGATGCTGCCCAGTTGTGCAGGGATGGGGTCAGGAAGGCCAAGGCCCATCTGGAGCTCAACATGGCAACGGACACAAAGAATAATAAGAAGGCCTTCTACAGGTATGTCAGCCAGGAAAGGGAGGTCAAAGAAAGCGTAGCCCCCCTGATGAACATGACTGGCAAACTGGTAACAACAGATGAGGAGAAGGCTGAGGTATTCAACAACATTTTTGCCTCAGTCTTCACTGGCAACCTCTCTTCCCACACCTCTCGAGTGGATGGACCACAAAGGGACTGGGGGGAGCAAAGTCGCTCCCCTGTAAGAGAATATCAGGTTTGAGATCACCTGAGGAATTTGAACATAAGTAAGTCTATGTCTTGTCTAAGGCAAGATGTATCCCAGAGTCCTGAGGGAATTGGCTGATGTAGTTGCCAAGCCACTCTCCATGATATTTGAAAAGTCATGGCAGTCAGGTGAAGTCCCTGGTGACTAGAAAAAGGGAAATATTGCACCCATTTTTAAAAAGGGTAGAAAGGAGGACCCTGGGAACTAGCAACCTGTCAGCCTCACCTCTGTGCCTGGGAAGATCATGGAACAGATCTTCCTAGAAGGTATGTTGAGGCACATGGAGGACAGGGAGGTGATTCGAGACAGCCAGCCTGGCTTCACCGAGGTCAATCTTGCCTGACCAACCTAATGGCTTTCTAGGATGGAGTGACTACATCA
>NW_009232440.1:0-1274 GCF_000690835.1 Fulmarus glacialis
GGGGCTGGCATGGGGTCCTGGGCAGGGTAGGGGGGAGCCCTAGGGGGCCAGTCAGGGACATTAGGGCTGCTGGTGGCCCCAGAGCCCTGAGACCCGGACTCTCCCGGCTGTGGCCAGCTGAAAGCAGCATTAAACTCCTCTTGCAGAGCCAGTAGTTGCTCATGATGTTGGGTATAATGGACTACTTACATTAAAATCTATTGCAAAATAAAATTATTAAGCAAAAAAAGGTAACATTAGTCTCCAGTATTGCTGGGTGATGACACTTCATCAAAGAAGACCTGAGATGTTAGTCAGGCAACAGATTTAAAGACGTGAATCTCCTGAAGAGAGTTAAGAAAAATAAGTTGTAGTGACTGAGGACCAAATTCTCTGCTTATGTCCAAATATGAAAGTTTCACTGGATTTTGGGAAAGTTGCAGGGAAGCACCTGAGAGCTAAACTCAGTCCAAAGAGTACAAGACTCAAAAAATGCCCACAAATAGGGTGCTTTTGTTTTTTGTTTAAAGTACCAAATTAAAGGCTGCAAATAAACCCAGAGTAAGATTAGTTGGAAATCAGACATTGGACCTGTTACCATAAAGTTCTATTGAATATGACTAATGTGCTGGTGTTATTAATAAAAGCCTGTGGTAGTCATTAAAAAAAAATGCAGAAAGAATGCACTAAGCAATTCTTAGGCAAGAACCGCAGAACCAGTTTTGGAGTGAGAAAGGGTAACACTAAATATCAGGCTTTAGAGGGGAAAAAAAAAAAAAACAACTGCTTTCAGTCAGATACCAACAGACACATTCTCAGAAACTGGAGTCAGAAAAAAAAGTAATTGTTATCCCTGCTGTTTGTCCAAATGCCATTTGTGAAACAACACATGCACACACACACAAGTCTTGGGAGGTTGATGGAGGAAAGGAGAAACTTAGCTACTTTCCTGCAAAGCAAAGAGAAAGGATGTCCTATTCCATGAATATCTGAGACCCTTTATTATGAGGAAGAAAATATAATGAAAGAAAATACCCCTGTTCACCTTTACAAGACGCACAGTCTCCACCTTGACTGCTGCTCTCCTGCATCTGCCACGCCACACCGACACGCACACCATCCGTAAGTGTGCATTGCAGGATTCAGCCGTGAAAACAAGAAAAGAAACAAAATGCTGCTTGGAGGAACACGTACCTGCAGGATTGCTAGTAGCAGGTGAGACCCAGTACCAGGTCTGGCTGCCATCATTCCCAGTCACCCATATTTGAAGGTACTTAAATAAATTTTCGTTGTGG
>NW_009232440.1:1358-41535 GCF_000690835.1 Fulmarus glacialis
GTAGAAGCCAGGCAAATCTATGGCAGACTAATTTTTAGGGATTTGTCAGCATGCCAGACAAAGGCTGGAAGTTTGTTGGCCCGCTGGAAAAGTAGAGTAGGCAGCTTTAAGTCGTAAGCACGGACTGTCACTGCAAACACACACAAAAAAAAAGACTGTCCCTTTTCCCCAGTTTTTCAAGAATTTGTGTAACCTTCCTAAAATTCACCTGAAAGGAGAGCAAAATTCTCCTCGAAAGCTTCTGGAGACCTAAATACGATTATATGCCTTGGGGATCAATTTGGACACCAGTTATTGGGCAATACCTGATATTGCTTCCAGTTTAGCACAGAACTTGAAAGTCAGCTGTAGGAGGGAAAAATTCATACTTTTGGGAGTATCGCAGCAACAATTTACACAACTATTTCTTATGAAAATAAGAAAGTATAATTCGGAGAGGCTTCTTGATCGTTAAAATCTGATACACAGTGAATGTAGTTGTTTAAGTTGGGTACAAAATCATTGGGAAATAGTGAGAGGGAGGAAGACTTACGTTGCTCAGCTCAGGCACACACAGATATTTTTTAGACCTTCAGTACAAACCAAAATTGCTGCTGTAAGATGGCTCTAAATACGTGCCGTTGTGCTGTTATGCTGCAACATCAAGTCCTCCAGCACAGCGCCTGGAACAGTTTCTGCATAACGTGTCACCGCAGCTGCGGCTGTATATTTGGCTTGAAGTTCCACCTCTAGGGAAACCCATGCCAAAATATTTATAATAATGGGCTGCAATTTATGTGAAATGATTTTGCACGCTTGCTACATGAGAAAGATTCAACATACCAGTCCATTCATTAATGCCTCATTAGTTTAAAGTGGTCCTTTATAAAGCAATAATATGGATACTTCGCTTATCTATGGTGTTTTTCTGCAAAGAATGGCAAAGTGTTTTCCAAATGTAACCAAATATTTAACAGCCTCCAAAATCATTGTAGAAAATGGGGAAAGATGATTATGTCCGTAGCTAGTATACCTTCACATTACTGAAAGAAGGAGGCATTTACAAGTCAAAAGGCTGCAAGTTCCTGCCAGGCCTCTCTGTCCTGGGCTTCATGTTACACTACTCCTGGAAAGAAGAGGGAGAAAGGCATGTCACAAGCAGAGCTGTAACCCAGGGTCAGGAAGGAAAGCTCACCCTGTCAGGGGAATCAAGCTTACTGGTGTAAAAGCTGTGTGAAATTCTCTACTTTCTGTGTGGGTTGTGCAGTTAAGGTTTTTTATCTGTGTAGTTGATGAATGGCTTGCAAAATATTACAAGAAAGTTACAACCAAATCTCAAAAAGGACCACAGGCTCAAGTCTACAAAGCACTTAAGCAAGAGATTAAGCTTCCAGCATGGGAGTAATTGAAAACAATGCAATGTAACCTGTTTTGCCAAGTCAGGGCCTACAGTAAGAATTTGCTGTCTCCTTTAATATCTGGTGGGGGTTAGTGAAGGCTGGCACACAGATACACAATCCTTCCACAAAGTTCGCTGTTCACTATATTAGCTACCTCAAAGTGGCCAGATTTAGACTCTCTCTCAGCTACGAACTCTGTTCTCAGATAGAGGTCATCCCCAGCTTCAGTTTTGAATGCTGATGTGGTTTGAGTGTTGCCAGTTTTCATGAAAGCATAGAACAAATTGCTCTCTGCACTGCCCATCTCTTTCAGCATTTTCCTCCAAGGAATAGTGGAGGCTGATAATAGGAACTTCTGGATGGAAAAAAGTAGAGAGTATAGCAAATCTCCACTCTTGTCCCCAAAGCCAGTCCCATTACTTACATTGCTTATTTTTATTCACGCTAAAATAAAGTGGACCACTAAATAACCTAGTTTCTGTGAGCCAGACACCCCTGCTGAGCAAACTCACAGCTATCTAATTCAAATCACATATTTTCTCAGAGCTTGCCTGTGACCTCCTACTGAAGCTACAGAATATGTTGGTTCATCTTTGTCGCAAACTAACAGTGATAACTCAAGCTGAGCACATGGTCATCTTTCCTGGTCAGGAGATTTCCTACCAAATTCCTTCAGCTCACATATCTAAGCCACTTTTTACTCTTTCATTCAGAATATCTTGATTTCTCTCTTTCTGAACACAATGACATTTACATCCTTAACATCCTTGGCATCTTCTGGAATGAGATAAGCGATCTTCTATGTTTTGTTGTTGTAGTGTATCTAATTAGCTGGCTGACAAAAAAAAAAAAAAACAACAAAACCAAAACCAAACCAAAACCAAAACAGCAACCCTACCTCCACGATAGTTTCACACTTTCCTATGTAATTTACCTCTCTGTCTTACACACACTCAAATTTACCCCATTTAGGGTGAATGATTGAAATTATTAATCCAGTGCTTAAGTTAAAGGTATGAGAAGGAGACCCGGGCCATCTGTAAAGATCATCAGGAATCTGCTGCAAGCCTACATTTTCACAACACGCAGGTTCCTGACAGCTTAGATAATTGAACACTCTGCATACAGGCATCTTCCCTAGGGGGTATGCTGCAGAAAGGAAAAATACAACCCCAGACTGTAAACCCTGCCAAGTACAAAGTACTCCGCTCATCCATTACTCCACCTTGTTCAATTCCCTACCTCCTCCTCACAGGCAGAGGAGACAGAAAAATCCTAGGAGGAATATTAAAATCCACAGCTTAAGCCTGAGTCATTATCCAAGGATTTCTTTGCCTAAATACAGTACATTTTTGCAAATTACACTGTTCTGGCCAATAAACATGTGACACATTCCCTGTGACCACCACTGACCACACAACACTCCATCACACAGTAATTTCATGACGGCAATCAGAAGTTTGATCTTCTGTGTAGTAAAGTCTCCAAATCATCACAGCCCCTCAATAGCAGAATACAGTTTAAAGGATTATGCTCATAGTACAAAAATGCAGTTAGTTTTTCCAGTTAGCCATCTTTCCTGTGAGTAGTATGTCACATTTTCGTAAAATTATCCACAAGTCATTCTCAGACCCCAACGCAGTAAGTTTTATAAAACATATGTTAAGTCCCATTAATTTTACTGAAGTAATCCCATGCTTTCTGTTGGCAATATTGCCAAATGCTGGTATTCAAAAAATCTTGAGTCAAGATTTATGTTCCAAAGTAATAGGGCAGTACTTTCTTTAAGATATTATTTTTCCTTGGATGCATATTTTCAAGCTGTAGTCCAGAACCACAAGGACTACAGAATTGGGCTTTTATTTAAAGCTGAGCATTTGAATCTCAGTTCCCACAGCTAAAGCCTTAAAATCAACACAAAACATATGAGAGATGGCAATACTGAGTTAGATAGGCACATGCTTAAATGATTTGTTTTGTTCCCTTCTTGAAGGGAGGAGGTCTGGAGGAGAGAAGAGTCAGAACTTTAACCTCCAACCCTTTCACCTTTGAATCCTTACTCAAAGGCTTCCAGGAAGGAAAAAGGACTTTGCAGCATGTCTGGGAGTTTAACAAATCCAGGCTCTGGTTAATCAAATAGAGAAGCCCTAGGGCTGTACTAATTCCTAGACCCAATGAGGCCCCTCAGAATAGAAGGAAACTATGAGCATAATAGGTAGTAGAGCTGTTTGAGTTCATTTACATGACATATCCCTGGCTCCTAAGCTATTCTAATGCTTCTGACTGAATACACAAAAGGAGGTTTCCCCACCCAAAACACTGATCTGGTCCACTCAGGGCACAGCTGACTGCTGTGACCCCTGGATTTCATGCACTACAAAGCGCAGTATATATTATGGGGTGAGTGAGACTCCAGGAAATTCTCTTTTGAGGAAGCTAGGATTATATTTACGAAGTGTACTAGCAGATAGATGTGTGTACCAGATCTGACACCGCCTGTACAAAGACAGAGATTCAACAAAACCACAAACAAAGTAGAAAAAGCTAAACTACTGATTACAGAAGAATAGACGCTTCACAAATGTTTTCTTGCAGTCACGTTTTTTTCCTGCTCTCTCAAAGGCAAGCTTTTCTATTATTTCATAGCAAACTCAGTTATAAATAACCAGCCATCATGCTTTACATCAAGATCTCTCTGGTAGCTGGGAATTAGAGTTTGATGCAAGACATCCAGAATTTAGAAAGCAATTTAAGGATCAAATAATTCAGTGTAATGTTTCTGCAACCTGTAATTTAAAGGGCTAAAAGTCTTTCTGCAGCCACCAATGCTTTCAGGGTTGTGAGTTTATTTTTACTCTGTTATTTCACTTGGTAAATGGACTGTAGGTGTTTAAGGGGATGGCCGATCCTAAAACAGGAGCTCAGCCTTTAAAAACTGTTCATTGTGCATAGTACTTTGGTTTGCAGAATAAAAAAGGAGGGGAGAAGCCTAACCCAGTTTTTACTATTGCCAATTTCACGTAAGTAAAAAAGAAATTTTTCTAATTACTAACAGGCAATCTGCACTAGAGAGTGTAGCAATATTTTAAAAAAATTACATGATTAAGGTTCACAGACTTTGCAACAGAGATGAATTTTCTGCAATTTTCTGTAATTTGTCTAAAACGGGACCTTTCTTACCTCATAACAAAAAAACCCAAAAATTAACTAACTTCTTTACTTCTCTTCAGAAATGTAAGTAGCCCAAACTCAGAAACTGAACTGAGAAAAATGAGAAGCTGATTGGACTCATTATTGTAGGACGGTTCAGTTACATATTACAGTATGTACATAGATGATTTTCTTAGCTTTTAGTAAATAGCTCACTAGTCAATCTTGACCCTCATTAATGCCTCTCAATTGCAGATTTGCTATATATTTCCAGTTAATAATTTTCAGCCCATTGTTTATTGCGAGTATCTAGGATTTGATAAACTTTTCATATAAATATCTGGGAAAAGAATTGTAACACTACAATAACAAAAAGTACCTTGCAATTAACTTTTGGGCAATATTTTTGCCACACTTGTTGAAGTTCTTTCGTAGTCTGGAATATAATGAACCCCTGAACAAAAGCAAACCAGATCCATGCTTTAGTTTGCAAGAAGAAAATTAGACTTAGTGAGGACAAAGGCTGCTTAAAAAAAAAAAACAACAACCAGATTTTAATTCAGGCATTCAGTAATTTTGCTAACAGAAGGAAAGTCCGAGTAGCTCAGAGTTTGGTAATGATACGAGATGACATCATTAAGTTGTTAGTTCAACTTCAACCCACATTATAGCTACTGAAATTTATTGCAGGCGGTGGCTGCTTGATCAACCTAAGTATGCAAAGCAGCCTTTTGGTTTTAAACCTGTTCCTAGGGGTTCAAAACTTGCAGGAAAATCAATATGATAGCTATTATTAATTGCTCTATTGCAATCTAGGCAAAGGAAATTGTGAGGTGTCCCCTTTAAGTGAGGGCAGAGACCCTACTAGCACAACATTTTCCCAAAACCATATTGTACACTACCATAATTTATTAAAAAAAAAAAAAACAAAACCAACCTCACAAAAACCACAACAAAGAAAAAACCACTATGAAGCAGCAGTTAGAAAAGATGAGGGAGGGGGGTAGCAAAACCTTACAAAACCAAGTATTTTTCGCCTCAATCTCAGTTCTGTCAGATTTCAGACATTTCAAAACCTTCCTGACACTTTATTTCCATGCTGACTTAGAAGACATGTGAGTGCTAGAACAGCCAAGTCATTAATTTCTCTATCATCATCTGATTAATTCTAATTTCCCACCTCTAGCTTAAAGCTTTCTGGATATTTCTGCTCTTTAGAGCAGAAGTTGCTTAGTTAAATTTCTTGCAACACACACGGATATGTAATCATTTGGATGACAGATTAATTCACCCAATGGACGTGGACGCAGCACATTGCGGAACACATAGCTGCATGGGGAACTACCAGATTTATCACTTTACCTAGACCCCTTCCAACACAGTTATATGTGCATGAAGTCCTAAAAATACATAAAGAAAAACAAAATTCTGGAAAGTGATCAAGACGCCTTGAGAATATTCTATTGGTACTTATTAATTAGAATGTTAGTACTTTAAAGGGTTTTGTAATTGTTTATACATTGTCAATATGAAAATAAACATATCTTCAATTTACAAAATGTGACAAGTGTTTGGGAACCCACAGAAACAATAAAGCACAGACTCCATGTAAAAGGGAAAACAAATGAGGGCTAATTACAGGCCTTAGCTCCACCCAACAATTCTAGCAAGAAATACCAGAAATGAGGCTTAAATTTCTTGAACAATTACCTGTTTTCCTTCTTTTCAAATGAAGGAGAGAATGAACCAGCTCACAGAGCTTTCTTTTCCCTTTCCCTTGGAAATAGCAACAGGTTTTTTCCTTCTTCAGACAGTAACAGAGTATCTACTGCTACCAGGGCTGGGGTTTCACTTTAGCCAACAGCTGAACTGGTTCTGAGCCATTTCCCACCAGTGGAAGTTAATATGTCACACCCGTCAATTATCACATTTCCTGGCGTGGGCTGCCATGTGCTTAAATAATAACATGATAGTGCATGCACATGCTTCTGTATGCAAACAGCAAATTTACACTTGCATCCTGAATGATTTATTTTGGATGAAGGGGAAAAAGACTAGAGTGGGGAAAAAGTAAATCATTCTGTGTTGCCTTCGTAACACACAGTATCAAACCCTCACTCACAAAATGGCACCCATCCCTACAGACAGTAAGGACTCTGAAATTTAAAGGTCTGATATGTAGAAAAGAAAATCCCAACGTTTACACACTATTTACACCTTTATTCTATGATACCAAACAATATTTGAGAGTGTTGCTACTTCTTTTAAATATGCCAAGACCAATCACCTCTGTTGCGTCTGCACTTGGTGCTGTTCCAGGCTATAAGGGGCACCTGAGCCACTCTGGCGTACAGAGCTTTAACCACAGCATCCATGCGTAGCTACAGGCCCTCACTATTTCATGAAAGACAGCTGAAAACATTTCCTTAGTTGCTAGCAACATACAGCTGGAGCAAGGAATGGAGTGAGGCTGGATATAAATTGTAAATAAAATTCACTCACCGATACCCTGAGGTTTTCTCTTGGCTTAAGACATGCATATGTACACACACACGCACACACTCACATACAAAGCCAGGAAAGGCCAATATGATAATTTATTCTGACTTTCAATTAACTTCAGTGAAAAAATAATAAAATCATTTCGGTTTACACAGAAGGCCAAGTTCTCAAAAAAGCACAGCACATGTAAAACAGAGTACTCCTTCAACATACCTGTGAAAAGCACTGGCTCATCTACAAATTAATGATCACTTTCCTACCTTACCTTACTATTCTCACACATTAATTACTTTGATTTTATGACACTCTCACTGCTGAGAGGTCCTGCTTTTGTGGCACAGGGAAGAGCCCAGCCTGCCAGCCTTCATTCCACCCTCAGCCAGAAAAGGGGAGGGTGAAACCAAACTCAGTTACCCACCAAAGGGGGAACAAGAATTGGCTGTGAAAGCCCTTGGTTTTTTATTTTTTCCTTTCAAGGGAAAGCTGAGATAGCTCTGCTTTTATTTGCCCTCATATATGAAGATGTGCAGAAAGGAGAGCTGCCCTAGACTCAAGCTTCTCACCTTGGATGGGAAATGGCAGGGGTCAGGAAGGGGGAAGGACTGAGCTGCTGTATTGAGTTTGTATGGCAAGGTTTTGGTAGATGGGGGGCTACAGGGGTAGCTTCTGTGAGAAGCTGCTAGAAGCTTCCCCCATGTCCGATAGAGCCAAGAGCCGCCAGCTCCAAGATGGACCCACCACTGGCCAAGGCCGAGCCCATCAGTGACAGCGGTAGCGCCTCTGGGATAACACATTGAAGAAGGGGGAAAAAACTGCTGCGCAACAGCAGCAGAGAGAGGAGTGAGAATCTGTGAGAGAAACAGCCCTGCAGACACAAAGGTCAGTGAAGAAGGAAGGGGAGGAGATGCTCCAGGTGCTGGAGCAGAGATTCCCTGCAGCCCATGGTAAAGACCATGGTGAGGCAGGCTGTCCCCCTGCAGCCCATGGAGGTCCATGGTGGAGCAGATATCCACCTGCAGCCTGTGGAGGACCCCACGCCGGGGCAGGTGGATGTGCCCGAAGGAGGCTGTGACCCAATGGGAAACCCATGCTGGAGCAGGCTCCTGGCAGGACTTGTGAACCTGTGGAGAGAGAGGAGCCCACGCTGGAGCAGGTTTGCTGGCAGGACTTGTGACCCTGTGGGGGACCCACGCCGGAGCAGTCTGTTCCTGAAGGACTGCACCCCGTGGAAAGGACCCACGCTGGAGCAGTTCATGAAGAACTGCAGCCCATGGGAATGACCCACACTGGAGCAGTTCATGGAGGACTGTCTCCTGTGGGTGGGACCCCAGGCTGGAGCAGGGGAAGAGTGTGAGGAGTCCTTCCCCTGAGGAGGAAGGAGCAGCAGAGACAACGTGTGATGAACTGACGACAACCCCCATTCCCTGTCCCTCTGCGGCGCTGAGGTAGAGACTTTGGGAGTGAAATTGAGCCCAGGAAGAAGGGAGGGGTGCGGGGAAGGTATTTTAAGGTTTGGTTTTATTTCTTATTACCCTACTTGATTTTGATTGGTAATAAATCAAACTAATTTCCCCAAGTTGAGTCTGTTTTGCCCGTGATGGTAATTGGTAAGTGATCTCTCCCTGTCCTTATCTCAACCCACGAGCCTTTTGCCGTATATTTTTCTCCCCCTGTCCAGTTGAGGAGAGGGAGTGATAGAGCAGCTTGGTGGGCACCTGGCATCCAGCCAAAGTCAACCCACCACAGCTTCAGAAGATATTTGGAAGGAGAGGAGGTGTATTTTGTTTAAGAAGGGGAAGTTAAGGTCTCCTTCCTGTCTTCCACATCTCACTGAGGCATAAAAAAAAGGTAAGAGCCACACAAATGAAAGAATTTGGGATGTGTGTCTTTCCCCATGGGAAATAAGAGAAGCAAGCAAAACATGAGCTATAGAAGCTTGGGCTCTGATGGTTTGGCAAAATCACTTCTCTTTTGGAGGGAGCTATGGTTCCTAAATATACTATTGTTGGCCTTTTCCACAGCTTTGCTGAGCTGGTAACTGTCAGCTGCCTGTTCTGCTCTCTCCCCCATCTCGCACTGGAGGCTTCAGCCAGCTATCTTGACTAATATAATTTAAAACAGAAAATGTCTATTCTCATAAAACTTTACTAGAATGAAATTACACATTATTGAGCTCCTTTATCAGAAAACATATTTTAAAATATAGAACAGCTTTTTTATATTAAGTTAAAAACCTATTAAATTAGTTATTTTTAATATGCTAGCCAATTTGTATGGAGACTATGAGTGTCTTCTCATGCTTCTGAGGCCTACACTGAATCCAGGAATGTGTTGAAAAAATGGGTGAATACGTTATCTTTCAAATGCTACACAGAATAATAATCTAGAAAAACAAATATACATTATAATTATGTGCTATTTAGAGTCCTTAGCTAGGTAGACAGTCACAGTGAGGAGCTATAGATAGTACTGTTATTTTCAATGTAAGATCATCATCTCATTCAGCTTCTATCTGATGTGATTTTGATCATGTCTCAGAAACCTGATTTGTTGGAGGTTTTTATATCACGTTTCCCTATCAAAGTTATATTTTTTGTTACTAAGATGATACTTACTATTCAAGAGGTCTGTAAACTTCCCAGATCAAATTAATCAACTGAGCAGCTCCCGGAATTTTAAATATGGTCCCTATGGCAATAAATACGTTTCACTGCTGATTTTGATTTACAAGAAATAAAGTAGATACTTACTTCATTCTACAAATTGATCATGACAGCCAAACTTCACAACATGGCATTTTGGTGCTGTCCTGTGGCTCTCGTGAATGAAAAACATATCACACATGATGTACCTTCTAAGAAGTTAATGTCTTTGCTACATAATGTTGCATTGAAATATAATGGTGTGCAGACCAGAGCACAAAACGGCTTGGATTAAATATCTGGGAAATTAAATCCCTTTGGGTGACTGTCAGGACTCGTCTGCCTCCATTATCCCAAGACACAAGCTGGCACATTATCATTTTTATACACAGTTAAATACCCAGACTCTGATTTCATTAATCATTCAGTTAGGGCTGCAAACTTATGAGGCAGAGGGCATTCCCTGTCTTCACATGAAATGCTATTTACTAAAATACTATAGAAGTATTGCATAATATAAATGTCTGATATTTTAGCAATAATAATTGCACTTGAATCAAAGGTGGTTTTTCCCTTCAGTCCCCCTGTAGCCTGCATACATTTTAATTTCTGCAACTCCTACTCCTCTAACAGAATCACAGAGGCTTTCTTAGACCAAATTAGATCAAAAAAAGATTTATTTATTTTTGAGCACCTCACCCCACTTTAACTACAGGAACCTCCAGAAGTGCAGAGTTTTGTCTCTATCACATGCCAAAGAACCAGTCCTATTTCCTTAAAAGCCAAGGAAGAAATAAATATCCATTATCTGCAGAATAAGCTGGATCAGCCTCCAAAAGATGATGCCAGAGGATTAGAACCTCCTGTCTTGCAAAATGGATCCACTTTCACAACACTGGAGACCCCACCTGTCTCAAGCCGAGACCGTGGTCACAACACAACTCTTCTGTAAGCTGACTAAGCAGATGCACAAGTGGTCTACTCAGCAACACTCATTCTCCATTCAGCATAAACTGCGCTCTGAAATTTGCCAGTTGAGTCATTATCAGTCTCATATTTATAACATAAACTGTTTCTCTCTTGTTCGCGGATTTCATGCCGGGACCAACTGGAAGAGTTATGCCCTTCCACTCTTCCAAGATGTATTGCAAGGGGTTAGAAAGAATTTTGGTGTCCTGTGTAAGCACTGTACCAATATACAGGGTTGATACTTCGTATGCAACTATCGTGGCATTGTAATATTTTCCATTACTAGCCAATGAAATAACTTGTACACTATTTCAGACAAAATTTCAAAACACAGGCCCATTTTCATTTGCATTCTTTATGCAAAAAAAAGGTAGATTCAAGTCTGCACTACAAAATTAAGTCATCACAGGTATAAGTCCTTTATGGGTACAATCAGATACTTTAATGTTTAAATTAAAAGACAAAAATAATTACAGATAATTAGTATCATCTGGCAGGCGTATTTTGTGAGATCTCTTTCTTGATAGCCAAACTAACATCCAGGCTTGGGAAGAAATATTGAACTGCTACTACATATAAGTTTTGGGGTAAGTTAGTTTATTATTTTAAAACTGTTTCCTGTAAAAGAAATAATCATTGTACCCGACTCTATACTTTGACCAGGGTCGACTCTTGTGATTTTCAGGAAACTAGATCCTGGAGCCATGCTAAGACGCCAATCATAACAAAAATACTTTTTTTTTAAAAGTTCGATCTAGACTATACACACTGTTATCCCAGTCTGCATCTGCTATTGTTAAGCAGACACATGATGCTTTCCTCCAAACTGGATGAAGAAACAGCTATCACTGGTAATCACTACACGCAGGCATGGAGTTATGGTTTAAGGCGGGTCTGAAAAATGAGCCTTACCATACAGGAGCTCAAGCTGTTGATTATTTTCTAATTCCCTCTGAGATTCTCCCACTCCTCTTTCCTTGGCGTTCAGTCTCCTTGTTCAAGAGGAATCAACGATCCATAAAATTAAATAACATATTGCAGCCAAATTCTGCTTAAACAATGGCACTATTCAGGAAAGTATGGCAAACAGGATTTGGCCCTAGCTGTGAGTGCAATATTGATCCTGGATTGTGCGTATCTTGCCAGGCTAAGGCTTTTGTATGCAGTCTCTAAAAAGGGCTCAGACAGAGCACTGAGGTATGAAAATGTGTCATTTTGCTATCACTGGAGGTACACACTAACAGCATTCTCCCTTGACCCTCTCTCTTCCTTCTTCCAGTTTACTGGATGTCCTCTCCCACTAGTATAGTTTTTTTCATCCTTTTGAACATTTCCTTCTGTGATCACTTAGCCCAGTTAATTGTTTCCTGACTTTCCTTCCAATCCTTTCTCATCTGTTCTTCTTTTCTAAACCTTAGCACAACGTAATCTTTTTTTGGATTCATTTCCATGCTGTTGCCAGATAAGCTACTCGAGACTATCCCCATTCTACAGCATCACAGAGCAGGCCCTGTTTACCAGGCATGCAGCTTGGAGGTAGGACACTAGGACCTCCAGGAATTCATTCATGTTAACAGTGAAATTAAACAGGGGTGTTCAAAAAAAAAAAAACCAACAACAAAAAAAACAGTTTGCAGACAAAACTTTCCTCAGCAAACGCCATTAAGAGTATTGTGTTCTAGCTCCAGATATATTTCTCTCATAAACGTGACTGTCAGTCCCTTGGTTGATTTGTAAAGTAATCATATCAAACCTGCCAGGGGTAAGTCATTTTTATTCATAGCAAGTAACACTCAAGCAAGTTTTCTGCTTAATGATGATCCAGAAACATTTTGTAAAACATCTTGTAGCAGCCTACATTGAACATGTCAGTGCTGGATCCCTGATTTTGTGCTAAGAATCCTGTTCATCCTTCCTCCAGTCCCATCGAAATCCCTCTTGGCTGGACCGTGAGGTACTCCATATGCTGCAAAGACATACCACTTTAAAAGAAACAAACATTTGAAATAGTTGAATCTTACTACTCTTAAAACGTCTGAGCTTTGTATACCCCCAGGGTCTCTCTGCTCGCATCTCCTTAAACAATACAAGCCATTATTAAGAACATGAATAATGTGGCATGCTATCATATTAGGATATAATTAAAAACAAGACAGCTAAGCCTCAAAGCTGTACTGAACATACCACACATATTGTGGTCTTCTGCATTTGTTCTGAATTAAAATCCCACTTCTTACTTGAAACCTCACCTCTGTTTTCCTCACACAGCAGCCAGTGCCTATTTGGACAACGTTCACTTTTGGTAAAAAAGCTGCACCCACAGCTGGGGTGGGTGGGGGGCACCCACCTGCCTCCCCAAGCGCCCTCCCTCTCCAGCTGTTGGGGAGGGCTCAGGTAGCCGTGGGAGCCAGAAAACCTCACTCCTCGCAGAGCACCCCGTGGCGTGGTCCGACCGACATTGCGCTGGAAAACCCAGCCCTGCCAGTCTCCCCCGTGGAGGCAACGTATCTGCCCCCTCACTCCCTGAGGTGGCAGCTTCCAGTCGGCAGCAATTTCGTGGAGGCCTCTCCCACAGCAGAAGGACTAAATGTGCAACTGTGATCATAGCCAGGACTTCCTTAGGACCATGAGGACCCGTATGAAACCAAATTAGGGCACCCATGCCTTCTTCCATCAAGCACTCAGTTCTCAGAGACAGTGTTCTCTCACTAATCTATTTACCTAACCTCAAATTTTATGTTAAAAGCCAAGAGCATGTTGACTCAAGAACATGTTGGCAGGTGACCTAATTTTACCCAGCTATCAGCTAACTCAGAGCCAGGAGTGATGCCAGGCAAGCACAGCCTGCTGTAGGAGCCAGTGCTTCATGGTAACTCTTCTTTTCCCCTTCCCCTGCTGTTGCGGCTGGTTGGCAGTACAGAGAACAGCGAGCAGAGGGCTCTCTACCTGACTACAGGCCCTGTGAGTGGCCACTGTGCTCTGCCGGCTGATTGTAACTTGCAATTCCTCCCTTCCCACCATCTTGAAGAGTAACCAGACTATCATCTGCCTTAACCAATGTCCATATTGCCAACCTAAAACTCCATAATCTCCTCAAGCTTGTCAGACTGTGAAGAAAAGAGCAGGGCTTTGTTGGCCTGGAAAAATGGAGGCCCTCAAGGATAAGTAAGAGCTCTAGGAAGTATTCAGAGAACAACCTGGTGGCTGCAATTCTTCAGCCAGGAACAGGAGAGTTCAGAGGCTTTGGGGATGACTGATACAACTATTTGTTGTATTCATTCCAGAAATATGTCTGGAAAAGGTCTTCCCAGACCTGCCTGGGATCGTTTCCAAAGTCAGCTATGGACTCATACCAGACCTGAAACACTGGAAACCTGCTGAGCAAGGATGGAAGCTATAAACAATTTAGGTGCTTTGATGAGTGTTTGGTGTCTAGCTTTTCTTCTGCGGTCTCATCTGAAGAGGTGAGTGAGCTGATGTAGTTCTTTCCAGGTAAAGTGGCTCAGCACACAACCCTTTATCTAGTCTGAAGGCTAACCTGGAAAGACACAATGACCTATTGCCCCCTTTGACAGGATTCAGAGCTGTTTAAAATGAAATGCTGTTGGAGTAGAGGTACAAGTAATACTGGGGACACTCAATAGAAGGGTTTCTAATGCCTTTGCTTGCATTCATGGACTCTTTTAGTTCAAGGACCAGGCAGTGAAGCACTCTCTCTTCTTTAAGTGCTAGGTTACCCCAAATATAGCCAGAAGATCAGGACCATTGAGCGGCTTCTGGAGGAGTATCAGACCATGAGAAAGCCTTCCCCCACACACCATGACCTGTATCAATAAGATGGGTTTTGGAAGGGGGGAGCAGTTGGTTTGTTTTGGGGAGTGGTTTTTGTTCTTTCTTAGTCATCAAAGCATTAGACTTCTCAGGAATAAAATATATGGCAATTGATGAATTTGTTTTGTCTCCTGTCATGCTGTTCATAGCATGACCTGCAGCTCGGATTTCAAATCTGTCAACCTGTGCCATGGCCTTTTGGATTCTTGCCAACTCTGATGAACCCATGAGTTCTAGCTGAGGAATACTTAGTTCTTTCCTTATGAAGCAGATAGACCATGGGCACAGTGATATATTCTCACCCCAGGATCCAGGAGAAGAGACATGCCAAGCTGCCCATTCAAGCAGAGAGCAAGGCCTGTTTTCAGATACGAATTTTCAGATGCGGGTAGAGACAGTCTCTGACAGAGCAGTAAAAACTGTCAAGATCAGCTCTTGACAAAGCTTCCTCCCAAATCTGGGGTGCTGCTACAGAGGCCATCCTCGGAAGCAGGCTCAGTGTCTCTTTTCCAGAGCTTTCAGGGTCTGCTACTGGAAAGCAAAGCAATCTTTAAATTTTTTCTTGTTGCCTGACCTATTGCTCTATACATTGTTCCTGCCACACCAGGGCAACAGCTTGTTACTATCTGTATTGGTTCAGCTAATTATTCTATAATGATTCAGCTAATATAGTTTAATACAGGAAATGTAGATGTCACATCATTAAACAATTATTTATGTATCCTAGACCTTTACCATAATCCATCTTGAGACGTGTTAATTTATTTCTCCCCTGGTGTTTATAAGGTATGACATCCTGCAAGCACTAATTCTGGATCTCTGTTCTCTTTGAGATTTAATCAGCATTTGAGACTTATACCTGGTATTATGCCAGGATAACTAGAAAGCAATGATGAGCAAGCTTTCAAGCATTTGGCAGTTCCTTTCAGACAAGCAGAATTTTACAAGTTGATGTGAAACATATAAAAAACTTTCAGAAACTAGCAGTTCTTTCTCACTTTCGAAAAAAAACCTAAAATAAATAAACCCATTGCTTATACAAGCTCGATTGAAATAGCACTTAAAAGTTCATTAACAAACCACACAGTTATATTCTAGTTTCTCTCAAATAAAGGGAAAGCTAAGTGAAACTAATTGCTCTCATAGCACAATGCAACTGTGGATCAGTGTGTCCTGGATAGCTTAAAATACAGATCCAGGGAAAACAGTCACAGATTCCTTTGACTGAGAAAAAGAGCTTGTCATTTTACATCTCCAGATAACCAAGGCCATGAAAGTGTCATGGCAGAGAGATTGACTTCATTATTCATATTTTCTTATCTATTTTATTAGTCATATTAATTAACATCAAGTTGAATAGTACCTTAGACTTCAAAATTTATGTGTGACTCAGTGTAATTATTTACAGAATAATTACGGATTAAATAATGTAATTCATTTAGAAATAGACACATTTGTAAGGGCAGGTAGTTGCCATTTTACAATGAAATCCTGTTTTAAATATGAGGGACAAAATAAATGAAAGTGAAAAAAGAGGAGAAGAAACATCAAGGGGGAGACATGGCTTAGAGAGACACAAACATTCCAGCTGAAGCCAAGCCACACTGAGTGCAGGTTTCGTAACCTTCTCTGGTTGAGCTTCTGCTGATAGGATTGGCCTTCACACTCCAGCCTTAAATCGTTAGATCCTTTACCTGGCAGTAGAGAAGAATTCGTTTGGATACAAAAGCTCGTAGAGCCATCCTGCTCCTTTGAACCTCCACACAGAAAGTGTTAATTCAGAGGTCTCCTACCCGGAGCTTCCTGATTTGGGCCTGCAGCTCCAGGCTTGGTTTAGCTACATAACCTACCCCGTTATGTGTCTTGGTTCACTTTATCCCCCTTGGGAAGTAAGCTAAATAGGCCACAGGTAGCAGAGGATCTCTCAATGGACCAACCACCACATTGAAACCATTTATATAAACACACATATATATATATACACACACATGTCATATAAAAAGGGATCAGGGAGTGTAGGAGATGTGAAGAGAGAGTAGAAGGCTGGAAACTTTTTAGAAACTTTAGGTGTTAGAAAGGCCACAAGAGAAAAAGGGAGAATGAGGTGGTGGGTTCCGGGTTAAGGATGATAGCAGTAACAGGGACAGTGTCTCTGGAGGTCAGGAGGAGGAGGAGAAAATCATGGTTTGTGCAGGATCTGAAGTTGTCCTAGTGGAGATAGAAGAGACTGGAAAGTGGAGGGAAAAGGAGGGTACTGAACCATCAAAGAGGAAGCAAAACAGATCCGGAACCAGGAGCAGGACCAGAGATAAGGCAGTTTAAAGTTGTGATTGAGATGGGGGCTGTGGTAAGAGTGAGTGGTTGGTGGCTGGTAACCATAACAACGACAAAATTCTTTGAAAAATAGTGTAAAGGTACAGCCCCAGCAGGGCCCTCTGCAGCTGGGAGAGCATCACCACACCTGCAAGGGAGCAGAGACGGTAACTCAAAGCTTCCCATGAGCTCTTCTATGCTTTAGGTAAGCTTTTCTATGAAACATAAGGCATTTGATTGCCACATAAAAGCTTCACCTAAGTCTGATAGTTACAGTTCTGGATAATTACATCTCAGACAGCTGGCCAAGAAAAAAAGAAGTAGATTTAGCATAAGCAGGAAAACAAAAGAGGGTCTGTAAGTGTGCTCTACCTGCATATCTGTTCCAGGTAATTTACTAAGGAACAGGACTTCCATGGATCTTTTCAAGACCCACTTAAGAGAGTAAGCATTAAAATATCAGAGGTACAATCAGAGTACTACACAACTGCAACATAAAAATTGTAGACACAGATAAAAATCACACAAACTGCTATTTTACTGTGCAATTGTAACTGGTCAGATGCAGTAGGGCATGACTGTAGATGACAGTAATCAAGGCTCTCTGAAAGCAATTACAGTTATAGGATAAGGTAATATGCAAAGTACATTTAAACCTTAGTAAAATTCAGCATGAAGCAGAAAGCCTTCAACAGTTATCCTATGCAAAGAACAGAATAAAGAAGTCAGCACTCAGGAGCACGGAAACTTAATTTTGTTTCAAAAAAACCTCAGCAGAATCCAACAATTCTCCAAAACAGGAATTTTATGCTAATTACCAGTGTGAAAATGAGAGTACAAAGCAGGTACTTTATTCCTATAAGCAATCTAATATGCCACCAGACTCCTTTTTTTTTCAAACTGGATTTACCTGGCTCAGTGTGAAACAACACATACATTTCATTACTAGCTGTGCTTTATTTGCATATCAATGCAGACATGAACCAGAATACATTGTTGGCCCACTTTTTTCTAGCACCTGCTCAAACCTATGCAGCCAACCCTTCTGCATCCTATCACTTGCTAAAACACCAAATGCATAAGCACACCAGTCAGAGGGGAGGAGAAATAGCTATGGGTATGATAGCTTTGGTTTCTTTGTTAGTTAGCACAATGCAAACACTCAACACATGTGACTCAGTTGTGTTTGCAAGTCCTCTCTTCCCACCCACGTTTAGGTCAGATGTGCCTGTCCCAAATAGCCATCCCCAGATACAATGTCAAATATAACCATTTTTTCTTTAAGGGGCACAAAATTCACTGCTTTTCTGACTTCAAGGCATTTCTTTGAAATAGGAACTGGAGTAGCTCTATTCCTTCACAGTTACAAAAGTCTTTCCTGACCTTAAAATTCACCAAGAACTTATTTGGATGGGGATTTTAAGGCATAATACTAGGTCATATTAGCTATCTTGATCTAATAAACACCTTCAAAAAGCTTGGACAAAAGTAAAAGTCAAATTTTACCAGTTACTGAAATGGCTTATGGGAAGCTTTCATTCCACCCTATGGCTTCAGAAGTTTATTATCCTCACTTTGTTTTAATTAGAGCTTCAAACCAGCGCTATTTAGGCTGAGCAAGCTGGGTCTGGTCCAGCTGGGCCACAACTAGCACACAGGTTGTTCCCATTGCGTGGCTGGGGCAGGCAGTATTGCCTTGCTTGCTGGGCTGGCAGCAGGGATGAGGGACCCACTGCAGCCTGAGAAAGAGGCGGCAGCTGCAGCTCTTTGCCTGGTCATCCTCTTCCCTGCTCAGCCTCATCTGCAGCAGCAGCAGCTGCTCTTTTGGTCCTGAGCCCTACTGACTGTGCTCCTTAGAGGATTGTTGCTGCAGCTGTAAACGCCAGAGGTGCAGAGCAGGGAGACCTAGCAGCAGTGAAATAGCAACCCCACAGCAGATCAAACGGGCCTGTGTACTCTTCTGCCAAGGATGAGACAAAAATTAAACATCCTCCAAGGGAGGGTTTGCAAATCCCCCTGAAAGGCCTGCGGCACTTATCCTTCCTTCCCTGGCTTGCAAACTCAGAGGGACTGGAGCACTTCATGCTCCTTCACATCCTGTATTCCTGCATCAGCCCACAAGCATTCCCTGAAACCACCATCCTGCCTACAGCAACAAAAAACTGAGACCACCTGGGACTAGTCAGCACCCTCTGTCACTCTAAACTTTAGGCTCAACACAGTTTAAAACTGTTACTCTGTCCTCCAAAAATACTGAGCACACAAAACAGCTCCAGAACCCACCCCTAGAAGTAGCAGCCTGACTGCTCTCCAGCACTGTAAATCTTCTTCATCCTAATCCTGCCCTACAAGATGTTCACACCTATGGAAATTACGTGTCGTGGAGATTACACAAATCTGCCTGAGGGGTGGCCTATCTTAAGTACAACAAGACTGTCTAAGTGTAGTGGTACGTCTTCTGTAGCATACTTTGTTCCACCCATATTTTTTTTAAGTGACTCAAATCCTTTGACAATTTAAAAAGAACAGGAAAAACATAGCCTTATGAGCACCTTCACTCAGACTGCAGCAATTTAATAATGTATAAAATAATAATAATGTAGTAAAGCAGTCTCAGTTTTTCTAGGCTCCTTTTTACCACAGTCTGCAGTGCTCCCACTGCAGGTTGTGAACTCATTGGCTTTCACAGGGTAATCATGAACAGGCTGAGTTGGTATTTGGATAGGAAATCCACAGGGAAACCATAGCAGTCGTTTAGATTATTCAGTTACAGAAAGAACACTTTTCTCTTTGTATTTATAAGAATTCTTTCACATATCTTGGGAGACAGCCCTGTCTCTCAGATAAAGATTATCCAAGAAGCTATAGGCCAATGATTTTCAATTTTGTGGCTCCACATTTTTTTTTTTTCTGTGGAGGTGTACAGCTCTGTGTAATGAATGGAAGTCTACGGACAGAAGGCTTGCTAAGTCAGCTTTCATAGATCTCTTAGTATTTCACAAAAACAAAGGTGTTTATGAACTGAAAGTTACCCCCAAAAAATCACCATTTCAAGCCTCTTGAGTTTGTCAGTGTTCATTTCAATCTTGGTATCTGAGTCAAATTCAGCTGTCAAAAAATATATTTTGAAAACATAAACTTCCAAGAGCTGTCAATAAAATGCTGTGTTCTTTGCCCTCTGTGTATTATGGGATAGGATAGCATTGTTAAGTCTGATTAAACCTCTGCCATTTATTTCCCAATGTAGATATCCCCAGCATAGGCTGCATTTCAATCACCAGGGCTGCCTACCTTTTTTTGAGAGTTCAGAATCAAAAGCACAAGAAAGAGGAAAAGTGCAAATCTCAAATGGCTTCCCTATTCAAGGTTTCCATTCACCTGATGGAAATCTGGAGAGACAGCAGGTAAGTAAAAAGCATTGGGCTGTTTCTACTCTCTTTACCCAGAGTTACCTGGCTACCAGGCTGGGCCCCTGAACAAGTCATAACTTTGCCAGTTGGCCTCTTCATTGCTTGAGAATGCTGCTATAATTTACCCCAGCTGCCAATAGCAGGCCAGCAGGTAGAAACAAACCCTAATGCAAAGGTATTTTGGTCATACCCTTTTTTCTGAAGCCAAAACTCCTACACCAGGATAAAGGAATAAAGTAACTGCCACCGTGTAACTCAAGAATCTACTAGGTGCCAATGGCTGCATCTGCCTATTTTAGGGTTGCTTTCTTCTAAAGGAGCAGAGCAGAGCAGACACAGCAGAGCAGAGAATGAGAACCAGTTAATTTCAAATATCATTAATATAGAATATTCAGGAAAGCAAATGATGCAAAACGCAAAGGAGTTATTTGCCTGGGTTCGGTACAGTGCTGAATAAAAATAAAATTCTCACACTCATTCGTCACTGAAATGAACAATCACTGTCAATTACTTCTTGCATTCAATACTTAATAAAATTACTTTACAGTACTCTATCTTCAACATTACTACTAGTCTTATTTTGTTTAATGTATACACCATCTCATTCAAATTCTGCCACTTCTGTTAAGTGCTTTTTATGAGTTATTGGTGCTCCATTGTTTTGCATGTACTTCATTCTTTACCATCTGTGACAAGATTTTTAATCTTTATACACAAGAAACCAGGCTCAAGCAAGAATGACCTGTCAAGAATACTTACGGCTTTGTGGTTAACTCTCTCCTGAGTGCAATTTAATCGACGTGGTGCTGCCTGACAACATACAAGATTCAGCAACATAAAATCTAGATGTTAACCATTTGAGACCATCAAAGAGGAAGGTATAGAGGTTTGGGGAGTTGCAGCAGCACAAAAACTGGGTCATCTGGGATGTCCAAGTTTCTTCTTTAATAGTAGTTAAACAAGTGGGTTTGAACTGTGTTTTAGATGGGGCAACTGCAAGTTCGCATTTTAGAGCTGCTTGATTTTTATATTGGTATTATAACAGACTGTGGACAGCAATGACAAAGATTTCCAGGTGCAGTTCTGTCACTGGGCCTAATCTTTATGTGAAACAATCACTCCAGAAGTCAGATAATTTTAAGCCATCTTTTCAGGCAGTCTTTTACCTCACTGTTGAGCAAACATGGCACTTGCTGCAGTGCTCATTTACGCAGTATGAACTGAACTAGTGCCACCAAACCATATATAACCTCGAAGACAGCATTCGGACACTGCTCTGATAGATATTTCAGGACAGACACTGCAGGAAGGAAGCTCAGGGAGGCTGTCAATGTGGAGCCGTGATAGGAAGAGAGATGGGCTACTGTAGTGATGAGGAATAGGCGACGTGGGACTAGGTAAGAAACCTTCTGCAGTGCTTACGGAGTAATCTTCTCCCGGCCTTTCATTCTGCTCCAGTGGTTAAACACTCATCCAGGCTTGGCTGCTTTATCACTGAAAGCTACATGCCTCCTGTCAGTCTGGTCCACCTGGCAATGGGAGCACGCTCTCCCTAACACACTGGTGCCGACCTCGCTAAGTCAGCTGAAACACTTCAGTCATTTAAGTCCATTTTAAATCAGTCCACTAGCTCTCCTTTATCCGCCACATTAGATTTAGACCTTCTGCTCTCACCTTCAGCGTACTGCATAACTGCGCACTTTCTGTGTATACACGTTTGCTCTCTCCACTTACCATTGACATCAGTCTTGATGTCCCACTTATCTACCTCTCCTGCAAGCTCTTCTGTGTCATTCTGTCCTGTTTGTGAGATGCAATGCTGATTCTGGTTCACTGAATTTGAACTTTTCATTCAAATCCCTCCTTTTAAGTTCATTTTTGTGGTGCCTACAATTAGTAGCTCACTGATCATAATTATTTTAAATAAACCATTTAGTTAAGCAATCGAGGTGTTTACAAGCCCCAACAGCTTAACAGCTTGATCTTACTGCTGTAATGCGCGAGGTAATTCCTCACTCCATCTTCTCCTGCTGTTTATTACTCTCTTTCTAATCTAAAGTTAGATGGTAAATTCTTCAGGGAAGTGATTATATCTTTCTTTTTGTTCAGTGTAATGCCTGTCATGTTTTAGGGCACAATAAAATGTGATACAGAATGTGCACAAACTGATATCTGTAATCCAACGCAGACTCAAACCTGTTAATACAATTAAGAAAAGGTAAGTCTTAAAACTCAAATGTCACTGTATGCATTCTGTGACCAGCAAAAATAGCAGAAATCCATAAGAGTATAACCGTCTTAAGTGAAAGGCTTAATTTACAAGTCTCCCTAAAGAAGCAATGCCACACTTCAGGAAAATCAGAAAAATGTTCAGCTGAATAGTTCTACAGAGGTGCTTAAAACTCAGTAGATTGAATGAATGTGAGCTGCCTATTTTAGTCTATGTAAGCAGCCAAGAATGTCTGTCTAGAAACAGTTTTCCAGGACACAGCTGTCACATGCTTCAGATGAATGCTGTGCTTGCTTCTAGTAGAGCTGAAGTCTATGACTTAATCTTATCTGTTTAACATCCAAGAATCCAGTTTTAGATTTTTGGCAGCTAGCATATGCTCCCCCTGTGGCAACTGTATAATAACATAATATAGTTAAAAAAATCCAGATCCTTTAAGGCTCAATTACCTCATGAAACTATTTTAAAATTCAGGGTGAACAAAACTGCAGTATTTCAGTTTACAAGCATCATTTTAGTTTACAGCTGTTTTAAAGGACCCATTCTAATGTTTTATGTCTTTCACCACCTGCAGAACTGAATGAAAATATTTATTCTATTTTGCAGAGGGCTACCAGAACCAAGAAAGCAGAACAGAGTGAGAAAGAATGAAGTATTTTAAAATAAAGATAAGATCCAGGATAGCTGACTTTATTACCACTCTTAACACTGAAGATAGGTTCAAAAATCTTGGAAAGCCGGAATAAAAATAACCTATAGGCAAGTAACAATCTTTAAAATGGCCTGTTGCCTAAATGAGTATTTATATTAGTACTTACAATCCTCATACAACCAAATTAGATTCTTAATATTTTTAATTACTGTTTTAAAAAATGTATGTACATAAAAGGATCGGTCTGTTTAAGCTGTGGAATTAATTCGCTTACATTCTAAATTCTTTGGGTAGGAACTCTCTTTTCAGTGATTATCAATACCAGCTGGAGGCTTCGTTGAAATATAAGATAAAGAATAAGAACGGGAGGGTAGAATAAGCCAGACCTTGAAAGAGCACTGCCTGGGGCCAGGAGAGGCAACCTCCTCCCCAAAATAGAAAAGGCTAAAGAGAAAGGAAATCAGTCACGAAGAAGAAAAAAGAAGAAAGTGAAGCAAGTAAAAGAACAAGGTGAGGGCTGCAGCAGGGGAATAGTGGAGAGGGAAGGCAGGAAAGACAACAGAGTTAAAGGAATCGGTCTCTTTGGATTGGGGTTAACTAAAGGGTTAACTAAAGGGATTATGTTAGCACTAGAGGAAAGGGAGTTGAAGGTTTAAATAAATGTCCTGGACTGGGACACCAGGCAGAAACCCCAGGCAGTGCCAGCTTCTCTGCAAAAGAGTCAAAGGATGCGGTGAGCGATGCCCAAAGGAGCTCTGCCCAGACGCAGGAGAGAATTAGGGATGGAAACAGTGGGTCTCCCTCCCCATCTTTCTCTTTGTGAGCAGTTAAGGGATGCTAAAAGGTACTATGTGCTAGCTTTGTTCTGCCAGCACAGCAGGTACAGGTGTTGCCCTTCACACCAGAAAGTTCATGCTGTTCTACTAATGTCTATTAACGGCAGCTCATACCAGAGGGGCCAATTCGAGTACAAAGTGAGCAGGCAAGCGTCCATGTCCTTTTCACCTCTTTGCAAAGATAGCCCTAAGATGGACCACTTGCGGTTTCATCACCAGTGTACCTATTTACTAGGAACCAATGGGAGACCATAAATACACTTCATTCAGAACAGCTGTCTGGCTGCAAGGCTTTAGCAAAGCTGGGAAAATGATGGGCAGGGGGGAGGGAAATTCTCTATGAATTATGGAGCTGGTCAAACACCAGAAAAACTGGTGTGTCAAATAAATGATTTGAGGAAAAACAGCCACATTCACGGAACAGTGAAGAGTTTCTTCACTTTAGAGCATATCCATCTGAATTTCCAAGCTGATTCTGAACCAGACATAATTTCCATTCCTTCATGTCTCTTCATGGCAGGCACTGATAATCTTTTCATAAATAGTTTTAGACCAAGAATTATTATGTGAGGAAATGTATGAATAACTTTGAATTACAAGTAAGTTAAAGAGTTTCACAGTCTGTCCATGAACCATGTGCTAGTGAGGAAAAGCAGCTATCTTCACTGAATAAATAATTTGTTCAAAATTATTTGCTCAGTCCAGACTTACAGACTTACCAATTTGGCCTGGATTCAAACCAGTCATTAAGTGAAAAACTGCTTCCTGAAACTTATCCAACAAAAAGGTCAATTTTAATAAAACTTATATGTATTTAGTCTCTTTAGATAAAACATGATTTTTTGCAAATAGCTCATCAGCACCATAGGTCTGAGCAGTGACGTCTGCCTGCATCTGCAGACAGTCTGGATCATTAACTTTGGGAAACGTGAAGTGCGCCATGAATCTCAATAGTGTGTTAACGAAGTGCTCTCGGGATCCTGTCAACAGCCCCTCGGGAGGAGTGTGTATGTGACGAGCACTGTGGCAGGTCCAAGCCGGTCGCCTTAGAGAAGGTAAAGACTGGGAGGCTTATCTACAACCTCCCCTTCTTCCAGGTGCTTTTCTCCAGGGAAAAGGCTGCTGCTACAGCAAAGAGCCCTCCTATCAATCCTGCAGGAGCCGAGAAAGGAGCCTGTTGGTACTCCTGTCCCACACAGGTGAAGAGGGACCCCCTTGCTACTGGCACTCCAGTGGGGAGCAAGGCCATGGGTATGGATGTCCAACGTGTTATTTTGTAACTGAAGCCCATTTCTTTTGGCAGCTATGCCAACTTAGGTAATCCCTGCTTCTTGACCCTGTAGCAATGCCTCGGTTGGGTCGATGCAAAGGCCGTATGGTGAACCAGACCAGGGACTGACCAGGAGCTAATATAACCTTGTAAATAAAAGTTATTTTTAACCAAGATGGGAGGGAATGGGGCAAAAGAGCTTGCAGTTACCAATAGCTTATTGCCTGGCCTCCGGAGTTAGCGAGAAACCAGCATCCACATCCTTCCTGTGCCCACTGAAACGTACGCAGGGGTGCACTATGGTGAAACCATCCTCAGAAGCACAAAGACAGGGACAGAGGCCAGTCAGTCCTTCTCCACCCACCTCCCCAACTCCCTCCCGCACCTTTTATCCACGCTGGAGATCCAGTTCATTGGTTGAGTTTCATATAAGTGTGCTTGACTGGTTTTCTTTTTTTTTTTTATTCTCCATTTAGTTATGTGTTTGCTCAACAATTTAAGAAGGTTATTTAAAGCATATTTTTATTTACATATGAACTGTAAAATATTCAGTACAGCTATGCTTAAATAACTTGAGGCAAAGTGATAAGAAAATCAAGTATGTGTTTGACAGCTGTGGAAAAGGGACAATGTTAGAGCTACATTTTAGCAAAAACAGTGTTAATGTTTTATATCTTCATTATACCCTGTAAACGCTTACACACTTGATTAAACCTACTCCTATTTAAACCAAGGAAGCTACTCACATGCAGAAAGTAAAAGGATACATAAGAACATGGTGGATTAGGCCTAAGTTGACACAGAATGTAATAACACATCACACTTTAATAGATTTACCCGACCAAGGGCTCTGAGTGGAAAAATAATATTATCATCAGAATGATAAACATTCCACTAATTAACTCCAGTTTTAGATTATCCCTAGATATATCTCATAAAGAGACCGTGAGATTTCCCAGGTCTCTCAGAAATACAAAAAGGTCTCCACAGCATTTTAAAAAGAGATTATACTCTTCAGGTTTTTTTAAAAGAAGGTTGTACAACTAGCAAAGAGACCTGCTAATAATTATGTAAATTATTTGACTCCTTATGAACTTATTTGTTTAATATGTACCATGCTGTTATGCATATGATAAGGTTTAATATTAAAGTGTTGAAGCAACAGGAAAAAATCTGATTTCTTAATGAATCTGAACACTGCCATTCACTGACCTGATTTCTTAATGATTCTGAACAATACCACACTGACCAAATATAACTAAGTTTCAGTGCAAAGCTGCATAGATAGAGGAGTTTAAATACGATTCACTGACTGTGGCCCTATATGAAGTCAACTTTAAATGACTGTGTCAATAAAACTGAAGGGCTAGCATGAATGAAACTGCAATACTTTTACATAAAAAAAAATGAAGGACCAAGCTTCAGATATATGCATTTTCCCGAAGTGAGCTACCATCCAGCTGTCATCAACAGAAGTTTGTGTGAGGTGCTTGTTGCCCTTATCACCAGCAGGAAGACTAGAACAGATACAGTGCAATTCCTCCTCCTCTGCTCCCCATACACAGATCACAAATGTGGCCCTGGAGGCTGAAGGATAGGACAGCAGATGACGGTGATACTGTGTAAACCAGTTGCAGGATAAACAAAAGAAATAGCAGAGAATAGGAAGATTTGCCAGTCTTAATTCCACTATATCTTCTTGACTTCTTGACACACCAACTGCTAAGGCCAGAGAGCATGACAAATTAACAGGATATTTTAAAGACCACTGTGCTGTTTCCACAAACCATCACTGTAGGATGCAGAAATACAGACAGCTTTCCTCCAGGACTCATCTCCCTCCTGTGTGGCAGTCATTTCTGCACAACATAGTTTCGCTCCAGTAGTAATAGCAGCATAGGAGTATTCCGGTATTCCCTGCCTGGTCCCTTTCCATAGCCTCTAACTACATTACCAGCTATTGACTTATGTCAGCTCTGGGCTATGTCATAAATTTATAGGCAGGAATAACAAGCAGTCAATCGAAAGCAATCCTTTGCATGACTCTACCTTCTTCATGTAAGAAATACGTATATTTTTAAAATAATTGGAATAAAGCATATCACAGTCCCTCAGCTTGGCATGTAGTTTTCAAGAGAATGGAAGGAGCATTATTACAATTATTAGGTCTTCCTGGAAGAAATAGCACACGCCTGAAGGTAGGGAAGGTGAAAATCTCTGAACCAGCCAGTTGAGATACATTGAAAATCTACAGTGAGCTCTGGGAACTCAAAAGACACTCTGAACTCCTTGCAAATTCACATTTTCAAGGATTTTTTTTTTTGTGAATCGTTGTGTTGCAATAGCAGCTTCCTTAAATCAAAGTCATGGGTACTGACTCAACTACAGCAAATGTAAATTTTTGCAAACCATGAGATAGGATTCTGTCAATGAAATCCTGGCCTCTTTCCAGCACTTCTCTGTGTCATGTAAAACAGCCTCTAGTGAAGAGTCACCCTAAGTCACCTCTGCAATTAGGGGTTAACTGAACAGATGCAAAACAGAGCTAAATAAAAGACACTGCAAAAGAAGAAACAGGTTTTTGCCTACAAACTTTGATTTAACCTTAGACCCAAATCCTCCTAAACAGGCCTAAGGCAGTAGCCATAGTAACACAACTTGCTACCCCCGAGCATTTAAAAACAGTGAGGCAAAAGTCACTACTTTGGCTTGAAAAGCCTGACAGTGGTGGGGGGTGTGCTTTTACGGAGGATTTTGAAACTATAGGATTCACTTTTCCAAACTTTTCTTCAAGGTTTATATAAATCTGAGATTCTCCCCACAGTCTCAGAACATCTGGAGCTGATGACTTCAGGAAAGCACTAAACAGCACTAAAAATGTTAATACTCAGATTGCCAGCTTGGCTCTGCAATGCTACCAGCAGAAATCTTCTTTTGGGGCTGCAGGGAACTCGGTTCAGAAGCAGAGCAGCATGGCAGGAATTCCTGCAGGCAGCAGAGGAAGAGGAGAAGTGAAGGGAGATGGAGCTCCTCTTAGCACCTCCTGGCAAAGCACCCACATCATTGCCTGTGTGACAAAGGATGGTTGCGCTGCTCCATGTCCTCCTTTCATGTATTTTGCATCAAATATTTGGTTCTGGCTTGAAAAGCTTCCATGTTTCAAATCTGGCTAAATTGAGTGCCCTGGGAAATTTAGCTGGCAGCGACGTTTCCTGTCTGATTTACAACCAAATGGATATCACTGGACAAAGGTGACAAGAAGGCTGAGGCAGGTGAGATAAAGATGGGCTGGGTGCAGTTTTGCAGTGGTAACTGAAGTGGATTTTAAGAGGGTCGTATCACATTTGGCCATATTCTCTGTCCCAGTCCTCATGACTGATTCCTACAGTCATGGTCCAGCATCTGTGGCAAGTGTCTCCAGAAAGATGTTTGGCAACCCTCAACTGTCGGATTTGTTCTGCTTTTAAAACAAACCTTTCTGATAAAATTATTGCCCATTCTTCAGGTTTTATTAGTATTTTATAATGGCTTTCCTCAATACAGATTTTTTGGGTATCGCAGGTTAAAAATCACATGGCATTTGGCGAGTGTGAAAAGCTGTTTTAAATCTACATATTGCAGTCCATATGACTCCAGTGGTGTTGGCTCAGCCACGCTCATTCCTGTAGGAAATGCCACATTCCTGAAGAGCAGTTCTCTCGGACACTAGAGAGAGATGGGAGGGAACAAAAGCAGCAAGTGGGTGCACATTGATTTCCCACCAACCTCCTACATTATATTTTAATTTTCTGCTTCTTTCCATATGTTTCTCCTTCCCTCTGTATCCCTCTTCCTGCAGTTGGATCCCAAATTAGCAAGGGACCACCGGTTAGCTTCCAGTTACAAAAGCAGTCGTAGAGAGTGGTGAGAAAGTAAGAGCCAGCGCACAGCTTTTGGGCAGGGGGCTTCTGGCGTGGACTAGGGGACCTAGATAAACTGCTGAGCACAGTGCCTTCCACAGGGCAGGTGAATCTCCTTACCTCTTAAGAGCAATAAGGAAGCACACAGGAGATCAAATCTCTGTGTTATGCCCTAAAATAACCCTGAGCGGCGCTTTCCAGTGGGTTTTAGGACAAGACAATCAGTCCCATTATTATTTTACTGCCATAAGGGAGCTCTCTTCAAATGTATGGTGATAGAGCAATAATCTACAATGTACATCCTTATCATCACTCGTAAGTGAAACATATAAAACTCCTCCATTATCATACACCATAAAAAGATTAAGCCACACGCACGTCTTAAAAGGTAATTATTACATTTAAAGAAATGAAACCGCATTCTGAATGATCTCAGTACCCTATTTAGCACAAGAGACTGCACCAATTTTTTTTTCTATTAAAGCAGTTTTTCACAATTCCTTTTTGTTAGAAAATAAAAGCTTAAAGCCAAGCACAGCTGCTCAAAAGCATTAATGAAACCTGTGTCTGCATAGCAGAATCGAAGCAGTAGGAGAGGTGGCAGCTAGCCACAGAAAAGGGCAGATGAGATAGGGAAAGCAGTAACAAGGGAGGCATGAGATAGTAGGAGATAGCAAAGATTTACAAGTGAGTTACTTGTTGCCATCCGTTACCATCTACATCTGCATCAGGGAAAAATGTAGTTTAGAGCATTCGCAGTTTTGAAAATGTCAGTGCATTATGATAATATCAAAACTGAACACCAAAATCTTCAGCGTGACTTACAAGTGCATTACATAGAGCAGGGTATACGGGATCTGGTTAAATCCAAATAAACGTGCATTTGGAAACCGCCATTTATGTGATTGGGTGCTTTCTCAAAGGTATATGTATAGACTGTTTTTAATCTTTGGAAATAAACTGTTTCTTACAAATACAAATTAATATACTACTTTTTACATTTCCAAATTAAGTTATACAAAAAAATGCATCCTTTCAATCAAGGTAATGCAAGCTGACATGTGTTTTCCTTTGTGAAACAGATGTTTTAATTGTTAGATAAGCTCCTAATAGTTTGCTTTTTTTGAAAGGAAAACGAAAGTATATGAATGACCTCTCCCTCCCCACGGCTTTCAGAACAGCTACTTTTCTTGAAGATTAGGAGTCTTTTGGACTGAAGCCCTAACTCCTCTTGTATCTGCAAACTACAGTCTGAATTAGTTTTCTCCTTTAACAAAAACTCCTGCTGTGTTGGAGAATCTCTTAATTACTTTTCAAGCTTCTCCTGTTATTGTGGAACTCTATGAAAATCTGATTACAGTGCTAATAAAATGAGTGAATAGCATTTTTTTCCGTTTCCTCTGAAGGCTTCAAAATACAAAGATACACAAAGTCACATAACAAGATTGCATTATAAAATGCATAAATACATGAATGGTGCCAAATGAGAACCTTATGTCATGAAAATGTAACTGAGGGAACTATTCAATCCACATTCGATAATGTGAAGTACTAAGGAACAAAATTTGACAATTCAGGTGTTCAGAATTCTTTATCAAGGTAGTTTGTAAGACGGAAGTTTTGTCCCCTCTGAGAGCTAAGAAAAAACAATGCATTTCCCACAACCTTTAGCAAAAAAAAAAGGAGGTGGAGGGAAATCTTAGGTCCAAGAACCCCCAAACGGTTTGAACTTCTACAGCTGATAGTGGTGCTTCAAAGGCCACCAGCAGCTTCCAGTCTGCCACCAGACATAAAGATTCTGAACACACAGAGTTGCTTCAGTGGGAGCTGCTGTCTTTTTGATAGCAAACACAGACTTAAAAATTTGCCCAGCCAAAATTATATAGTACAAGGCCGAAAAGGAAAACAGAGCTCTACAGCAGGGAATTGCAAATCTGTTATGATTTAGCGGGTGCTCGAATAAATCTTCATCTCTTCTGTATTAGACATCTTTATCCTGGGCTAAAAATTTCTATATCCCATACCAACGGAAGAGAAATTCAAAAGCCTCCAAACCACAACCGAGGTAACCTGACTTGAACACAGTGGGCCAGGATAGAAGTGTTTCTTTTTTTAAAGATTCTGATGTGTGTGTGGGAGAGTTGAAGAAAGCTCCTGCAGGAACGGCCCCAGATGATGAGACCCTTCACCACCTCATTGGTTTTGTCTGTGAGGGAGCTCCTTCTCCATTACTTTCTTTTTAAACTCTGTCTCCTCGAGTCAATTTGGGATGTGCATTCCTCCAATATTTCTTGCTTCCACGGTAATTTATCCTTTGAGGTGAGTAGCTGGATATACAGGAAGACTTACGCTAGCCAATATTGGAAATCAGTGGGGAGACTATAGAGAGCCTCACCTTAAAAATACATGTGCCCAATCATCATAAAAAGCATAACAGCAAAAGGGTGTCATGCCAGATTTTGGAATCGATGACGCTGACATAAAACCAGAGAAACATGGCTGAATTCTATAGGGTTTTTACTTTATTTTTAGAGAAAGTAAAGCGAAGGGATGGTGCTTCAACAGGAATAGGGTTCTGGGCCTACATGGTGACTGTCAAACCAGGCTGCTCTGCACTGCCTGCAGGAATTTAGCTGGAGCTGAAGCCATTGCCTTGTTGGGAGCAGCTGATCAGCTGCATCTTGCCTCCGGGCTGAGCTCCTGCAGGCACTCTTGCAGAAGCCAGACATCTGCCTTCAAAAACGGCACTTCAGTGTTACTCAAAATAAAGGAATGAAGGCAAGGCATATCACTCTCTTCAAGCATCGGGCATCTGCATATATACGGTGCCTGCACTCTCACACTAGTCCCATGAGTTTTATGCCAGCATTCAGCCACTGCTCCCCTGGTACTGAGAGATACCTAGGTGCATAGGCTGCTACATGCAAATTATTACTGCTTGGAAGAGCAGCAGCTTCCTGTGCATCCCCATGGAGAGCTGGGCAGGATTTCAGGGGCGTTATACTGGCTTTGGCTTCTTGCATTTCTGTACTGACCACGGAGCCCTTCTTCCCTGGCTGTGAGCCCCAGGTACAAGAAACCATTGTTGTCACACGGTATCACATCATAGCCCTCTCTCCTGCCGCATGGCATCTGCAGGCACTCTTTATATGAAGTCACTTGTGATACGGCTCCGCACTCCTCAGCACACAAGCCAAGGCAGCAAGGGGCTCCCGGATATTGTTGTTTAGTTCTGAAGATGAAGTGGAAAACATGTGTAAACACTAGTGTTTTGTTAACATTTAAATCTGTCTGCTAAAGCTAATGTGCCAGAGGAGGGGAAAAAAAAAGTAAAACAAAGGCTGGTTGCTGCGCTGGCTGTTTGTCCTCAGGAGACTGATTTCCTGACGTCACCGGCACCAACACGGGCAGGGCAGAGCAGAGCGTTCCTCTTTTGGTTCTTTTGCTGCCGTTCAGATCGGCAGTTCACTGCTCAATACGCTGCTGTAACAAATGGGAGGCAGAGCACTTTTAAATTTTTTTTCTTCTGTAAATTCAGAGTAAATTAGATTTGGTGCTCCGCCAAGAACAAAATACTGTCTACTATTGTAAGGATTGTTATGGGCCAGATCTTCAAATCTTTACTACTGGCAAAGTGTGTTTGTCCAACTATTGAGTTAGTAAAGATATCTGATTTGGACCAGTATCTTTTACATCTATGCCTTTAACTCTCTTTCCTCCCAGAACACATAAGTGAATACAGTCTTTATAATAGAAAAAAATTGGATCCGCTTAAATAAGCAGTTCAGGATTCCCTGCTATAACTATACCTGGCCTGGCTGATTAGAGATCTTTGTTTTAAACAGTCCACTTAATTTCTGTAACATATAAATATGAGCTCTGATGATCCCAACATTATTTGCATGGGTGGAATAAAACAAATCCAATGTGAGCACCCAAGAGGAGAATGGAGGCCTAAATAATGTAACATCTAGCGGCCACAATAATAACTGCCATGTGGAAAGTTGGAAATGACTTCTGTTTTCCTTGCTGCTTTTTCTAATGCTTGTAACTTGTTGGCTCCAAAGCATCTTAGAGTCTAAATAAAAGAATACTTATGACATTTGTTAAAATTTCAAAGTGGATCTGTCCACAACTCTTTCATGTTGGCTTTCTGTAAACACTGCACATTTCTAGCCAAAATCTCTCCTTTTGCACTTCACAAAGGGGACAGAGCAGACAGCTTAATCTAATCCCAAAAGTGCAAATTTCAGACTGATTTATTTTTTGATGAGTCTCACAGATAATTTTAAATAATTCCAAAATAGCTTATACATGTGTGATATATGTCCAGACATTAATATCCAACAAGAAGAATTCAGTAAACAAAAGTTTCATTATAATTGATTTTCCTATCTCTGTCTCACAAAATTGTCCCAGCATTGTCTGGATGCAATGATGGCTGCTGTCATGAATACGAATTACATGGTTTAATATCTTCTCTTTGCTGTGAAAAAGTGATTGAAATAGAATTTTAAATGGAATCAGAGTATAAAAAGGATACAAGTTATTGAAGAAAATGTATTTTTACTCTGGAATTATTTTTAAATGACAGGATATGGGATGGAGAGGCATTCTAGAAGGACCAGAGAGTGGTGGAGGAATTCCATTATTTTCATGTGAAAAACCTGGTGCTTTAGTAATAGTCGTCTTTGATAATGAGATTTGTTTTAATTAATAGTCTGTTTAACATGTGCATTCCATTATCAGGAATTATTGTGCTTCAGAGACCTCTCAGTGGAAGTAAAGACACAGTGGAGGGTGGTGTAAAGATGTTTGAGGTAGAGGAAGCCACACTGGTTCCACAGCTGGGAGGAACAGATTCATATTATCATGGTGCTGTGAACGACAACTTCTGCCAAGGAGTGATTTAGCTTGGAGATAGAGTCTCTAGACCAATGGGATCACCCATGCCAGGCAAACATTACCCACTATAAGACATGGACAAACCCATTTTCAACCAGAGTAGAAAATAATTTGGAATCACGTTACACAGTAATATAATGACCAAATCCACAATGGCCAGGTTGAACTGGGTAGCAGCTAAGAGTAAAAAGTTGTTGAATTGTTTGTTTGTATAAAAGTGATAGAAAATAAGAAATATTACCTTCTTCTTTTTCATACCCTTTCTACTCTTACTGCTTCCATAACTGACCTCACAAAATAGTCACACTAGACACTATTTTGCAGTTATTTCTGCTGTCTTAATGCGTTCTCAAGAGACTTGAGGTAAGAAAGGGTCAAACAAAAGCTAAGGCTTACCCCTACATGAAGAATAAATACTGGTAACTGATGCCCACTGGAAGTAAAGCTGAGTGCTTCACTCTGGCGGAGGACATGCCAAAATCACTCTGCTATTTTCTTTACTGAGAGTACCATCCTGGTGTTAACTATGATGTCATGTATCTCACGGAGTCAGCTAAATTGATCTGGATTTACACTGGTGTAATCGATTGTTATATTCTGCTAGCCTTACTGATGCCGAGAAGTGTATTACTTTCCTAGGCCCAGATCCCTCCAGCAAGAATGCTTAAGAATGTGTCCTTGTACCCACTTTCTAGCACCGTTAATTACAGAGATATGAACTGTCCCTGAGTGATCATGCTAATTTCCTTCAGTAAGTGGATGTAGAAGAGTAGTCAGCCTACTGAAGGTAATGTCAATCCCATCAGAGTTTACTGAGTTTATGTGTTAAATCACTTTGTGACTGCAGAGTATTGACTATAAAAAGATTGAGACTCTTCTGGGTGATCACCATCTGGGATTGCTGATCTGAGACAAGGGTGTGAAAGCATGCAGTCTGTGTGAATTGTCTGTATCCTCCCAGTTGCTGCTGCTCTGCGTCATTCTTTGAAGTATTCCCCAAGGAATGGTATACTACCCAGCTGAATCAAGCATGGCTAAGGCTTGCCATAATATCACATTTCCAAAACTGGTCTATTTCAGCTTGAAATGAGTTATGTACCCTTTGTTTGTATATCTCGTTTCTAAACCTAAAAATATTTCTTTTACAGACCAGAAAGAATCCCCCCCGGAAAGTGTGCTGAAGGAGATGTGATAAATCAATTAGCAATAAGATACTTAGGGCTAGCTTGTTCAAACAATTCTCCTCTTGACCTATGCTTACTTTGTGAGTCTCGCTGAAATTTAATTAAAGAATATTCCAAAATGCTCATTCTGGAAACATGGTTGGTGTTTTGTGTTTAATCAAACAGATTGTTCTGCATGTAAACTGACTTTAAGAAATCACTTTATTATGGCTCAAAGTTAAAGGAAACTCTTTCTCAGTATTTCACAATGTCTTCCTCCTTAGTAAGACTGATTTATCAAAGCATTCCAGTTCAGCACTAAAATGGTGCCTTGGATCAAAGCATTTGTGCTAAGCTGTAAAATTTCAGCCTGGATAATGGCAGGTACAGGTATTGCTTGAAGGGCAGTAGAGGAAAAGACCCAGAGAGACAAGCGTCCTCATTATTTTCATTGCTCTAATACTGCTGCCCTATTCAGTTTGCTGACCAGTACATTGAAGGGAGTAGAGAGTCTCCTAAGAGTTGAGACTCTTCTTGTCTTGGGCAGTGCCCAAGAAAGTAATGAAAAGGTAAGGCAGTTACCTTTGCTTTGGCCCTTCAGATCTGCACAGCTCAGATCTAATGTAAAGTTTATGTCAGGTGCATTACCCATGTAATTCCACAATATTATAATTAGTTACAAAAGATCCTCTTCTGACAGTACTATTCTTATTTTAATCAAACTCTTCCCCTTACAGGACTTATAATATCTTGGGGAGTTGCTGCTAATCTAGTAATGTTTTCCACTTCTGAAATCGGTCATTAATGAGATCTGCTACTACTGTACATAAGAATCCCATCTATAGGTTTCCAAGTATGTTAAAAGTATCAGCCAAGGCCACCATGAGGTCTTCAGACTAAAAAGGAAGACTGCCTATTTACAAATGCCATATTTTGAGAGGTTGGGGGGCCCTATATCACTAGATTATTATATGCCTCAATATAGAGAGGGCTTCAATTTCAACTACTGCCTCGGATTTTTAGAAACTCTGACTTTTAGTGTGGATGGCATCTTAGCAGAGCCCATGCAGGGAGCATAAATATCTGCTCTTATTCACAACTGCATAGACCTGTACCCTCATGATGTTAGAACAACATCTACAGTTATGCAGGAAATAATACTAGATAGGTATCTGATGTGTTTTGTCTTTGAAGGTAGTTTAGATACTCAATACCTGGAAGAGAACAGTTCTCTCCAATTAACAGGCTCCCGATTCGTCATCAACCAATGGTCTGTAAGTTACTGTTTGCGAAGTGAGGGACTAAGGCACGCATTTACACATCTGGAAGGAAAAAATGCACAACAGATTGGATTGGGGGAGGGAAGATCATCCAGGGACAAAGTCAAGAAAAAGAAAGTGTGCGAAGAGACAATGGAGAAAAATAGAGTGGCTGGAAAAGGAAAGGGAAGAAGGGAGGGAGAAAAATAACAGTTCAGGTACAAAAGCCTTATTCAAAGAAAAACAGGGGAAAGTAGAAGGTAAAAGTAAGTGACAAAAAAGGTGAAACAAAAGCAAAGACAAAGGCACAGAAATGTGTGAAAAGATAATGGGAGGCTTACTTAAAAAGAATTAGACTATGAGGTGCTTTTATTACTCACCATAGCTTTTTTCTCCCTAGTACAACTCTTCTCCACCTGCTGTAGGGGCCTTTTTTTTTTGCTTTAGTTTTCTGGGGTTTTAAAGCTTAAAATACTCAAGCTCCATCAGTTTTCTCAAGGTAGTTAATGAAAGAGAACTTCATTCCAGATGCCAAAATCTGTTTGCTACTAAATAAATAAATGAATAAGGCCATAAGCTGACAGACAAGTCAAATTTATAATACATTATCATCTGTTCACTGAAGGGATAGAAGGGATAAAATAATTTATTCGTGCAAAGACACATTTTGCCTTGGCTCACAACCTTTTAAAGTGACATCATGTGGAAAGTAGGCAT
This sequence comes from Fulmarus glacialis, assembly GCF_000690835.1. NCBI lineage: Eukaryota > Metazoa > Chordata > Aves > Procellariiformes > Procellariidae > Fulmarus > Fulmarus glacialis. The sequence goes on from NW_009232440.1 coordinate 38,486, forward strand.
TATACAGAGCTGGTGTAACAGCCACATTGCCTGCAGAAGGCCAGCTACGAAAGCAATCCCTGTCTTCAAACAATGAAGTGCGAAGCATCGCAAGGAAGCGCAGGGGAGGGAGACAGGGCTGCAGCTTTGCTACTAGGGTAACTATGTGAAGTCCTCTGAAGCAGAGAGCAGGCTACTTGGTGCTTTGTGTACCTGGAAAATCTAAAAGAGACTGTGAGCAAAAGAAAAGGAAGGTTTTGCTGATGCACGTGCCCTCCCAGGGTGCCCTTGGTACCATGAGGCTCTGCAATAGTACACGGCTTTAGAACATAAACTGTGGCAGAAGTGAGGTTTGGACACAGAGAGATTTCAAAAACTATTGGATAGATACGAAAGACTGGTAATAAAAAGAAAACTGAAATAGGCTTCATCTGAAACTCTATGGACAAAGGTGACAGACCTGTACATGGGACCTGCCAGGCACTCATGCAGAAGGGCAGTATCTGGCAAGGGAGAATGTTTGCAGGCTGATTATTGTTTTGAAATACATCTTTTCCATAATAATTTTTTCCATCAGTAAGTAGCAAAGTTGGTTGGTTGTTGATTAATTCTATCTTTGTCCCTGAGATTCAAAGCCAGACGCTGATCTAAACTGAGACCCCCCAGGATAACACATTGGGGCATGCAGCCATAAATCTTTGCTATGAGCGGCGGGGAACACAGGTCCTAATCTTGATCCCACCTAAAAGAATACGATAGCTAAAGATCTACAGCTTGTGGTAAATAGTGGGAAAATAAACTGAAGGGGTGGAAGTGTTGGCTGCTCTTCTCCCAGGAATCCTTACAGAGGTTACCAGGCTTCTCCCAGAGGTTGCCACCTCCTAACAGGGCGGGAGCTGAACAGCTCATGAATCAGCTCTAAACCACCGCAGCTTACAGCTTGGCCTATTAAGGTAAACCAACATTGATTTTGGTTTATGCTAAACTGTAAGGTTCAGGAGCTGATTCACGAGCCATTCAGCCACCCCTGCCACAGGGCAAGATGCCTCTGGAAGACAGCAGGGTTGGGGGCAATAATTGTTTCAGCCACTGAATTGTAAACTGTCATTAGGTGTGTGCCAATATGTTTACGGAGAGTTCCCTGTGGAGAAGACCACAAAAAAACCAACCAAACAGAAAGTTACAGCTTAGTCTGAAACTGTGATAATAATAATTTGTAGTTTCCTTAGGATCCCTGTCTTCCCATATCATTTTTAAAACTGTACATTATTGTTGCTACCAAGAATACAGCTGCGATCTGAGATCTCGGATGTATGTTTCCTTCTATTCCTGGAGTGAAAAATGATACCACAATTCACCTTTACAGCTATGCTGGGGAAAATGAAAACTCTTGTAGTATTCACTGGTGCTTTCAAGAGTTATGTTAATATTTTGCATCTCAACCTGAAGGACTCATAAATCTATACAAATATCAGGGGATCTGAGCTTTTTGACATCCATGTGACTATTATGTATATTTTGTGAAAGGGAAACTGAGGAAAAGTTAGTCAGTTTGTGTAGTTACACAAGTCATCTTAGCTCTCCTCATATAAAGATATATGATAAAGATATAAAGATATCCCAAGTTTTACCAGAAAAGGCTATTCTTCCTCCAAGACACTCATAACAAAATCTGAAACCACATGAAACTAAGCTGGTTTAGGGTTTTAGAGTAAGTTTAAAACTTAGCCCATTTTTAGAAAAAGCCTCGCCATGACATTCATGAACTTTTGACTGAATCTAGATACTGTTTCGAGCAAACTTGCCTATAGATCTGGTGTGGTGACCAAACTATGTAAAGTACATGAAACCAGATCCCCCAAGCTTTGATGCTTCTCAGTCAGTTTTGGTTTGCATTTCGAGTTTCAGACCAAAGCCATAGTTGAGGGAATGAACTGTTATGAATCAGAATAAAGCAAATGCTTATGTGAGGTTCTCGCTAAAGAAACCCACAGACTTTTGCACAGTTCTCTATCCTTCAGAAATAAAGTAAAACTAAATTCTCTTGTCAGAGGGTTTACCCTTGTCAGAGTTTCAAAAAAGATATCCATTTTAAGGAGCACATTCCCTATGGTACATTCAGGACCGCTTTATTAAAATACATACATGGCAAAAAATGTATGGCATCAATAAAAAGGTTTTATAGTGGCAATTAGGATTTCTTCCAAAGTCCATTAATGTCAATGGGAATGGTTCCACTGATGTCAAAGGAGTTTGAAGTAGGTCCACATCAAAACAGATGTACATCCGTCTCTAGGCCTATCCTAGTCCACCCAGGTGAGAGGAAACCTCTGCATGTTTCAATGCCTCCCTTACCTTCTGGGCTCTCACCAATGGACTTTTAATTACCAGTAATGGCCAGACCATTATATTCAAATTGCCAGCCAATTTCTGGTCCATTGTTTCAGATATGTGGGCTCTGCGAGCAGATGCCGAGGCAGCTGTGCAGCTCACAGCTTCCGTGGCATTTCACCTCACGGGAGATGTAGCATAGCAAACCGTTTAGCTGGCGTCCCCCGCAGCCGGGAACTCCGGTCCGGTAACACAGCACAACCCAAGCTGCCGGCGTGCAGGAGTGAAAAGCTATTGTTGAAGCTCTTCCAAAACCAAATTACATCTTCCATTGTCTCAAAGGAATAATAAACCCCGGCTGGCTGATTGTGGAATATAATAATCATCTAGCTGAATTAGTGGGCAATGACTGATTTCTGCTTTTCCCAAACAGCATTTTTTTTCCCAAGATAATAGTTGTTCTTATCTGAAAAACAGGATTTCTCTATACATAACTACATGAAAACTAAGGTTAAGAAATTTAGAAACTGTGAGATTCAGAAGTACGCTCCTTGTATGTTCATAGTAAAAATAAAATGCTCTTTAGCAAAAACACATGGCTGTTGAAATTGGTTTCCACTGACACAGTGTCAGGGCCCTGAGGGCACTCGCCCGCCTGACTGTCCTTGTCCGGCCTCCCCTGGGGATTCCCCTACCCTGCCCAGGGCCCAGGGCCCCTCTCAGCCCCTGCCCCGGCCATG
>NW_009232441.1:0-22253 GCF_000690835.1 Fulmarus glacialis
TAATTAATATATTAATACGGCTGAACTGCAGGGTGAATTCTGTTGAATTAAACTGGATGCTGGCAAGATAAGAAAGTTGTAAGAACCAGTTTTTTAGAACACAATAGACTGCTGTAAAATTAAAGCAAAGAAAGGTCCCCTTTTATTAAGCAAAAGAAATTCTAAAATGCTGTTTTTCTGTCTCTGTGGAAATCTCTATGCTAACTTTGTGATATGTCTTTATTATGCTATATAGGCTGTATATAGAAACATTATATAATGAAAAAGGCATTATCATTTTGGGGTGTTTTTAATTAACATTTTCAGATAATTGAAACATTTCCTGTGTTTGTGCCAGATACCTTATATGTTAATACCAAAAGATTTTATTCTAATAACACTAACTATAATTGAGAGTGAATGCATATGAATTCTCAATGGCACCGGGGAGAAAAATGCTCCAAAGGCACAGCAAATGTATGCATTTTGTGTTTTAGGGGAACAGCAGTGCAATTACTGTATAACCCTCAGTTACCAACCATTTTAACCTCAATTTAATGTGTGTGGCAGTTCTCCCAGAATGACCTTGATGCAGTACTGTTTTGCATTTTTTAACAGGCTCAAACAGATACAAAGAAATGTAATCCCAGTTAATGGGATATTATATCCAAACCTTATTTAATATTTTGTAAATTATATTTATAGAAAACTTCCATCTATTTACAGTATATTAAGTAAAATCCCTTTAGTCAGACCAGAGCACTTTTTGTATTGTGCTGAGCATCTGATCAGTTATTAGTTTGTACATGGAGAGATGCTATTTAAAGACTTACAAACTCCCTTGAAGTAAATTGTACCCTGCAGCTAAAACCTGACACAGTGCAAATAATACACACAGTATTCTGTATAGTCTTCAGTGGCAGACTGCTGTTTTTGAGATCCCTCAGAGGCATCTCCATCCTCAGTTGTATGAGCCAAACTTTTGTAGATTGGTACCTTTGAAAACTTCAAATGCTGTACAGTGCTATCAGGGCAATGGAGGAGCTGATCTCAAAGTCCACTATTAAAACTTCCCTCAAGGACATTTTCATTAGAACTTTGTACATGGACAGTTCAAAAGACTTGGCTATTGATTTTTGCTCAGAAGTCCTCTCTCTCTTCTCGTATTGTTCAACATTTTGACAGAATTTCAAAAACCACAAACTGTGGCAGCAGAAGATTCCAGCTAGGATTTTATGCTGTTCATTTGATTTCTTCAGGCCGCATCCTTCCTGTGTCCTTGTCAACACTACAAGGAGAGGAGCAGTCTTAGATTTGCTAAAAGGCAGAAGCAATTTCACAGCAATCTAAAAAAAAATCTGACCTTTCCACATACCAAAAATGTCTCTTAAGTAAATAACCTTTTAGCTGTAAAATTTTGCTGAGACATTAATTTATCAAAAACATAGATAAAATCACTGTGTGTTTATCTCTTCACCATTTAAAAATTGCATTAAAAAGAACCTACCACCAATGCACGTGGACTGTAGTAAAATGCCTCTAGCAAACAAAATCGTTTTATTTTAAAATAGAACTGTTGTTTTAAAGTTTGTGATGCTGGAAGATGAGCAATTAATTATTACCATCTGTACTTCCTATCCTTACTCCTATTATCATTTTCATGGACACTGTGTAATGAGGTTCATTTAGCCTCAACTGCATTTCCAGGATATATAGTAGTTCAAAATTAATAGGATTTATGAAGAAGTTAATGAATGAGCTGTGTAATTATTTCTGTTTAAGGAAAAGGATGATCTACTTGATCTTTATGAAAGATACTGCAGGTCTTTTAATTGCTAGGTGCTTATATACTACATTGATGGTTGACAAGGCTGACATTTTCTCACCTTTCATTTGATTTCACTGAACACATTTTGAAATAAAAAAAATTCAAGAAATACCTTTCCTAAGGTAACCACACTTGCTGTTGAGAACAGATTTGTTAGAGCCTTTTGAAAGCCTTTTTTGTCTTTTCATATATTCTTTTCTGTTCCATTTTATTTTATTCATGGTCTATATCACCCTTCTTTATATGACTTCTGAATTCCTAAGCTCTCAGACTTCAGAAGAACATTTAAATAGGTACTTAACATCAAAAAAAATTGTTAGGACCATCCCTTATTCAGCAAGACAAGTAAGCACAGTTAATTTCTTGAATGTGCTTAAATCTTTATTTCCAGAAACATTTCTACTCATAGATGAGTTAGCCAGCATAGAAACCTAATATACTACCAAGTACGTTCAGTATATTAATAATAATATTTTAATTAGCCTGTTGGTATATGGGTTTTAAGATCTCTTTCCAATTAGTAGGATTTCATGGAAGGAAGGGGAGCTTGTCCATGTCTAGCAGGTTTCAGTGTTTCTGAATTTTCTAATTTTTCATTATTAGCACATTTCTCTGCACAGGACAGCTTCAGTTTTAACTATGGTGTAAAAGTAAGAGAACATTTGGAAAATGAACTTTGAATACTCCTCACGGTGTTAATACTACCTTCATAGATGCCTAACTTAGTAGCTTGTTGTACTGAACAGATTACTGTGCTCACTTGGTTATGAATTTTCTGCTATCACGTTATTCTTTGAATATATTTTTATAAATACTCTTTTAAAAGAGACAAGATCCAAACACATTAGTTTGGACTGCTGCTATCTGTTAAGCTATTTTTTCAAATTTTTCTCTGACAATAAAACAGGATGCTTATTTCTTGATCCTTCTTTAATACATAAAATATTTGATATGATTAAAAATCAATACTGCATGAATTATGCTCTTAAAATTTTTCATGAAAAAAATACACAAGAGAAACTTTTTGTAATTATAGATGTAAGAATGGTTGCCAGCAGAAAAGAACCCTTAGCACAGCCATAGTTACTATTCAGTTAAGGTGTTTTCTATGTAACATAGTCAAAGAGGTGATTTCTATTCCATTATATCATTGGAAATCGATCAGATCATGGGAAAAAAATAAATAAAAAAAAAAAACTAAGACAGGCATTGGCTGTTTCAGGCAGGTAAAGCACTGCAGAGTTTCTTGTACCTAAACTCACTAAGTGCAGTAAGAATCCCTCGCTTTCTTCCAGTGTCTTTGTCCCATGAGCTCCCTGAAGAGCAGCTGCTCCTTCTCCCAGGACAATCTGTTTCAGGACTTGTTCAGTTTCGTGCCACTTCTTATTCTTTATAGGCTTTGTCTTCTCTCAACATCTGTCACAGAGCCATGCATTCTTTCTTCTCATGTTATCCCTATGCATATTTTCTTTGACCTGCACTGCTATTATTTGTTCTGGAAAACATACAGGGAATCAGGGTATTAAAAAATGTTTAATTCTGTTGAAATTTGAAGCCATTGAGTAATTTGTCAAGTGTAAAGATTTTTTTTTTTTAAGAAAATTGTGGAGATGACTGAATTGACATGGAAGTTTTGGTTTGCATTATTGTGATTTTTAATGACAGAATCATTCTTAATAAAATAATTTTGGATCATTCCAAAATGTTTTGTTACCTAAAATCAGTATGTTTCTAATGTAGGTGTGTATAACCTTCTTGCAAAATCTTTAAAAAAATGCTTATGTTTATTTCAAACTGAAATGATTCAAGTTAAATTTTGAAAAGTCAAACTCTGGGCGTTTTCAGAATAAAAGAGTACTTTCATAAAAAACTAACACTTTTCTTAAATAAATAAAAATCCTAGTCTTTCCATTATAGAAACGGTTTACAAAATTTGACTTAATTTTTCAGTTTGGGATTTCAGACTATATTTTCCAGTAAATGTGCTGTTAGTCAGAAAAGACTGTTTATCTCTTTATGAAGCTATGGCTGAATATTTTCAATTTTTCAGATCTGAGTTTTTGAATTTTCTCTCAAATATGTGAGAATATGACAAAAGGAGAAATATTTCATGAACCTCCACTATGAGTCACTGTCCCTGTTTCATTTGTATTGTTGTTAAAAAAACAAATTAATAAGTACACACACATCCAGACACACCCTCCCGCAAAAAAAAAAAAAAAGTTACAGGGCTCAGGCTGAATAAAGCTACCATTCCTCAATCCTCAACCAGGCTACAGTCTCTCAAACACAATAGGAAAACACAGTGTACAAAAAGAGGAATCTCCAGCCCCAGTGATGGTACTGAGGTTATTTTGCCAAAAGAGGAGATCAAAAGACACTGATCTGTAAAAAGACAGGCCCTAAATAAATTGGTGCATTTGTACAATGCCAAGAGGGAGCTTATAATATGTTAGTGAAAAAGCCAGCAAGCCAGGAAGTCTGATTCAGAGGCAGATACAGTATGAGAGTTTTGTGAAAACCTTAGCAGCAGATCTGCACTGCACAAAATTGAGGTCAACCACACACATTTTGTAATCTGAGCTGCTTATATCTAAAATACAAAATGGTGAAATCCTCTTTTTGCTCCCATTTTCAGAAATAAGCTCCAAGATTTCCTCCTTGTCTTTGGCTTCATAACAGTGTTTCAGTGGCTCGTTACACAGTCCTTGCCTTCATGTTCTGGCAGAGGGTCTCTATGGAGTGTTTAAAAGAAAGGCCAGCTAGGAAGGCCTGTTCTCCAGTCATCCTTTCAGATAATAGTTGATGAGATGGCTGTTTTTCTGTTCCTCCGCTTATTCAGTGGATCCTTCCTAGCTAGCATTTTATCTCAATTTGTGGCATAAATTACCCTTACACTAATTTGTAAAGCTGTTGCTTATACCTGAATCCACAGCCTGTATTTCCCTCTTTTCAAGCTTCATGTCTATGAAGCTTGGTATGCAACACCTAATCATGTTTTTTTAAGTTTATTTCTGTATTAAAATAGTGCTCAAGAGATTGAGTTCATTCAGCGAGTTAATTCAGACTTTTTCCTCTCTTCTTAATAAAAGCATTTTTACTTAGAGCAGGATGCAGTAAGGAGGGCATTTTGTTCAGAAGGACATCCACATCAGCTCATTAGTTGCAATGAGGTATATTTTGTTCTGGTCTATTCGTGAAAGTTCTAGTCTATTCATGAAAAAACAAACCAACAAACGAAAACAACAACTATACTTGCAGCATTTTATGGTTTTATCATTAATATACAGGAATTACATCTTTTCCCTGTACAACTCACTATTCCATCTCAGATTGAAATATCATTCTAAAACTCTGAGCAACTTTTCAAAAATGTCCTATAGCATTTCTTCTTTTTTTTTTTTTCTTTCCAGAACTGGTGAAGGACAAATAAAAACTTATGTCCAAAATTCTCTCCTCCAAACAATTAAATTGCTTCCCTTCTTCAGAAACCCTGATAATGGTATCTTCAAATAATTAACTATTCATAGTTTTTACTGAAGATAAATATCTCCAAATTTCAGACTTGTCCTTGTATTTCTAGTGAATTGAGAATTCCTGTTTTCCATGTTAAATAAAATGAAGAAACATATTCTAGTTATCCAAGAAGGTGATACATTTGTAGTTATGGCATCTTGATTTACTAGAAAGCCATGATAGGAAACATAAAATACCCTGTACTGTTCTTTCCCAATGTTACCTGCATGACAGGGTAAACAGGGAGATGGTTTTACAGAAGAGTATTTATCTTACTTCTCATGCTCATAAATATTTTTAAAGGTTTACGAGAATAGGCTTTCTGTGGAGGCTATAGAGAATAAGCAGACTAACAGGATAGTGGTTGATGGATCTCTCGGCACTCAGTGAGCTGTGCTCCAAGCAGATTCATGCTCATGTAATCTTTCTAATATACCTCACCATTGCAGAGATACAGAATGTCATTGAAACAATTTTCCTGTGTGGAAGGAGGTTGAAATGAAGATGCTTTGGTGAATTTAATCTTTTTATAGTTATGCTGAATTTTTGTCCTCACAAATGATCTGGGGAGTTTTCTCTTAGTTTTTTATCAATTAATTCTAAAACATTTTGACAGAATATTGTACTTTAATGTACACGGTAACATGGCTTTGACATAATACGCCCTCCTGTTTCTATGCACATACACATCTCTATTGCCATTAAAGATGAAGAGAGTGGAAAATACCACAACAACAAAACCCCATCCATCAGGTGACAATTTGTGCAAAGAGCTGTGAAGTCATCGTCATAGCAGTAACAAATGGCTGAAAAATACCATATGACTCCTCTTCCTGCCTCCTTGGTGGGAACAGAACTGATGCAGAAGGATTGGGATGCAAACCAAGAAAGTGAATAAACAAATTCCACTACCATTTGGAACTCAGATTTGAGAAAATGCTATCAGGAAGAATCAAGTGTGGGAGAATGGAACAGAATTGTTTATAAGGGAAAAAGGACAACCTACAAAGAAAATAAAAGATATAAACAGGGAAAACAAGGATGCAAAACCAGAGTTTCAACGTTTATTGAAACACGTTCTTGCCAATGTAACTCAACTAAATTCAGTGGAGTTGAAGTGGCAAAAACCCTAGTGATTTTAATGGAGTTGCAGTAGAATTAAACTACTCAAGCAATTTGGACAAATGAGTTAAAAGCTTACTGACAATAGGGATGTCCTGAAGGGAACAAAAATTGCTCTCTACAGGAAAGAAGTGTCAAATCATTTTTATTTGGTTTAATATTACCCTCCTTCAACATTCCAGATAGTGAAAATAGTTTATTCCCTTGTTTCAAAAGATTATATTTCATCTTAGAAGTCAATGAAAAGAATTCCGTTGACTGCAGCGGGCACTAGCTCAGGCTCAGATAAAAGAGGAGATGGTGAGCAGGTATTTCTCCCTTAAGTTAGTAGGTGAGCAAATCAGCCCTACACAGCCATCCACTGTCTGCTAATGCTGCTGATTTGTTCACTTCAGATATCGCCTTCTAAAGCCTAGCAATACTTCATTGATGCATCTCACTAACCAAATTATCAGTATCTTCACCTTATAGATTACATTTGCATTAATTCACAAGCCCTTTTTGGCTATTCTCTACCTAATTTCAGATTTTAGCTACTAGTTCTGAGTTATCTGAAGTGTTTATACACATCTGAAGTCTTTTATACTGGCTTAAATCTGGGCAGAGGTCTAAATTACGTTATTGGGACTATATGCTATCTAGTATTATTTAACTTATTCCAGCAATTGTCCTTGATATTGATCAGCACAGTCCAGCATTTGAAGGAGCTTGAAATGTTTTAATACAGCATTGCACAGAGCATTTGCATACAAATTAAATATAACAAGACAGTGATGTTCCTCTTTGAAGGAACATATTTGAGTTCTAGACATTTGGCCATACGTGTATCTTACTCAATTTATTCCCTTTAAGTGAAGGAAACTGCAGTTTTACGGATTTTGTAGTATATGTATATTGGGTCTAAAGTATTACCTACTGGCATAAAACAAAAACTGGCCAATAGTTTAAAATGTTCTTTATAAGTTCAAAAATGACAGTCAAGTTGACAGAAAGTTTAGTTCTCAAGCCATAATGCTATCCTGAAAAATATACAAGAAATGAAGTATGGTAGCTGATCTTGCAAACTTAACCTTGTTAGTCTCTGAATAGTTCTGATGGACACCAAGTTGAACACGAGCCAGCAATGTGTGCTTGTGGCAAAGAAGGCTAATGGTATCCTGGGCTGCACTATGAGGAGTGTTGCCTTCAGGTTGAGGGAGGTGATCCTTCCCCTCTACTCAGCACTGGTGAGGCCCAACCTGCAGTACTGTGTCCAGTTCTGGGCTCCCCAGTACAAGAGAGATCTGGAGGTACGGGAGAGAGTCCAGTGAGGGGCCACCAGGAGGTTTAAGGGTCTGGAGCATGTCTCCTATGAGGAAAGGCTGAGAGACCTGGGACTGTTGAGCCTGGAGAAGGCTCAGGGAGGGGCGTGCGTGGATCTCATCACTGTGTAAAAATACCTGAAGGGAAGGTGCAAAGAGGATGGAGCCAGGCTCTTTTTGGTGGTGCCCAGTGACAAGGCAAGAGACAATGGGCACAAACTGAAACATAGGAGGTTCTCTCTGAAGAGAAGGAAAAGCATTTTTACTCTGAGGGTGACTGAGCACAGATTGCCTAGAGAGGTTGTGGAATCCCCATCCTTGGAGATATTCAAAAGCTATCTGGACATGGTCTAGGTGACCCTGAGCAGAGAGGGGTGGACAAGATGAGCTCCAGAGGTCTCTGCCAACCTTGACCATTTTGTGATTCCGTGAATAATAATATTCACACTTTTATAATACTAATGTTTATATTGTGCAACTTAGAAACAAGCTTGTAATTCTTTAATGTAGAATGTGCTATATAAACTTAGTCAATGGCAATTCCTACCTTTCATTTACAGAAAAGAAAAACATCCATAAAGATAATTTTCTACTTTGCAACAATTTATGAAGATTTATAAGCACCATTGTATACATGAGGAAATTCAGAGGCAAAGCATGATTTGCCCAATTTTACTGTGAGTTCCTGACAATGATAGGAACACCACCCCTAGTCTACTGGCTTAAATGGAAAGTGGTGATTTCAGTGGCTTATCTGTACACAGTTTACATGAGGTGGAGTGGTTTGGAACAGACTTTCAACCTTCACTCAGTCTCCTGGTTCTTATGGCTTTAGCTGGACTCTTAACCTTGTTTTAATGCAGTAGTTTGTCTACATATGTAGACATCACCTTAACCTTAGAACTTTCTTGCCAATTCCTAAATTACTAATATTTTGTTTAAGCAGTTGACTTTGTAGCTTTTTATCTCCTAATCTTTGGTCCATTAATTTTCTCATCTATTTCTGTTTCTGCTTTACCCTTTTTAATTCATTCTGTTGCTTCTCTCAGTTGATCCTGTGGTATTTTTTGTGCCATCATCTTCCCTTCAATCCTTTTCCCCAAACTATTTGGCCCAGTTTACTTTACTCTCCTGTTTAATCCACTGTATTCAGTTCCTTCCATTCCATGCTGTGTGACAGATAGTTCTTAGCAATCACCTTTTATATCACACACTATTCTAGTGTGTGTGCAGATAACCCTTTCTATTAGCAAAAACTTGATATACTGGGCTCAAATTAGATTGAGTCAAACCACATCACATGAATACTAGTAAATTGAGTCTCTTATCTTCTGAAATGAAGGCTTTTTTTCTCCTAACACAGATACTGACCCTGAGAGCAGTAAGAGAAGCGCTTTTCAGAGACATTGTTAAAGCTTGAAAACTTAAGGTTTTTCTAAATAGTATCACAGTAAAACAACAGTTTGCTTATAACGTTAACAGTCCAATATGAATCTCTATGAGTTTGTAGAGGAAGGTAGGTGACATCATTTCTATTTTACAATGGTAGGAGGGAAGCACAGAAGAGGATATTCATAAAAGCCAGCTTTAGCCTAATGTATTCATCTTAGTAAGCTTTCTTGGTAGCCAAATAAAAACTAAAGGTTCCCCACTAGAGGATCTCCTTTCGAACAGGTACCTAATTTAGCCGCTTCCGACTTTCCCTGGAGTATTATATCTATCTTAGCTACTGTAGAGGCTGTCTAGGAAGATTAGCTGTATTACACTAATTTGCCCTGCGAGGAGGTAGGCTTCTTGTCTAATATTATATAGAGAGTGAATGGCAGAAAACAGACTGGACCCTCAATCTCATTCTTATACTCCTTCCACACAGCCCCTGTTCACAAGCAAGATTTCCTTCAGTACACAAGGAATTAGTTCACATAATGGAGGAATTTTTTTGTGTCTTCAACATGAGACTTTTAACTCTCTCTTTTTTTTTTTTTTTATATTATACATCTGTATCACATTAATTTACATGTACAAAATTAAAGCAGCTTCAGGCATTTTCTTTTTTTAGTGAGCTTATTTTGGAGGAGTACTAAAATAAGACCTATTTTATTCACTGATCTGTTCTTGAGGTTGAGATGATCTAACAAACGTGAATTCCTGCTTTTAACTTTTTTTTTTGAGGCACTAAACAAGTGTATTTCCATCTGAGGAGATGGAAAATGAGTGTTTTATTTGAGAGACTATCATATTTCCTCAGTTAGAAATTCTAGTATTGCCAGTCCCAAATGTTAAGAAATATCACATTGCCAAAGCTTAGGATTGGCTTCAAAATCAGGAGACTGATTTTTTTTTTTTTTTTTCCTTCTGATAATGAAGGCACAAGGAATGGTGTTTTCCTGATTCTTGTTTAGCTAGAAACCTTTCTTAAATTAAAAAAAAAAAAAAAAAAAAAAAAGAAGAAGGAAAGCCAAAACACTTGTGCATTTAATCTAATATTAACTGTTGACATAACAGTTGACATAACAGTTCCCTATGCAATTATATACAATTTCAATTAATAGTTTTAATTAAATGCTGTTTTAACCTTCAGTCTTCTCTTCCACTTTCACTGTTTCTGTCCTCAATGATAGACTGTTCTTCAGCTCTCTTTATTATTTTCCTCTCTCCTCCATTTAAATTTTTGCTGATAAATTTTTGTATTTGTTGTTAATACTGTTTTATTCTATTTTTATCCTAATTTTGTTGGTTTATTTGAGATACCCCATACCACCAGTCCTGTTCTTGAATTGGAGGTTTTTTTAATCTTGGCTGTTTTATTTCTACACTGTTGTTTATTTTTAAATCTGCTCCGAAGGTATGCATTTATTTCAGTGACATTCCAATGTGTTTTTGTTGTGTAAAAAAAGGGTTAAAATTTCAGAAAATAAGTAATAAAAAATAATTACTACAAAAGTATAATTTTAGCCTAAGAAGTGTTTCTAATCTCATATTTAAAAAAAAAAAAGTACATGTGATTAATCTATATTCTGGATGTCGCTATATGCCTCTGGTAACTTTTAAATTGCTGAACAATTCAATCACATTTGAAAGATTAAAAGAGAAATCAAAAACAGTAAGTTTAAGCAAGAGTTGTGAAAATTAAGCTCGCTAGAAACACCCTGTGAGTGCCCCCATGGTGGAAAAGACTGCTGTGTCATGTCATCCCTTGCTTGTCAAAAGTGAATCTACGTGAGATACTGATTTTGGAAACTGTGCTTCATTAGTTCTCATGATCATGGAACTACTTACAAGCCAGTTGAGCTGCACATAAATCTACATATAAATTTTTATTGTGAACAATGCAGAGAGAAAGCCCGTGCTCCTAGGAATACATGTGTTTGTTTTGCATGGCTGTATGCACACACTATAGTGAATACAGATGAAGTCAACATTCAATTGCAGCAAACAAATACTTGTCCCCTGCTGTTTTCTTAATAGTTTTTATTAGCGGTCAGAGATGGCAGTACTTACATTCTTTTCTCATCAGAAGAAATTGTTCTTATCTTCTCAATGGGGACCGTATATGTACAGTTCATTTGCCACAACCTGTCAAGTTGCACAACAGAACTATTTTTTTCCTTCTAATGGTATCATTCCCATTACAGTACATTCAGCCTTTATCCTCCAAAAACAAAATTAAGGAATTTTCTATGCCTTTTTGTTTGGAGGGGGTTAGTCTGTTTTAGTTAGGAATGGGCATTGCGTTTTGCTTTTTTCTGGTAATTCACACTGACTTTTTGGCTTTTTTTTCACAGTTTCAAAACTCAAATGTGATTTGACACTATTTGAGATAAAAGCAGGAGGTTTAATTTAGCAAGAAACTCATGTTAAGTTCTTATAATGAATTCTAGGATTGACATTTTACAGCATCACCAGCTTTCGGGATCATATCAGCTGTTTTCACTTAATTGCATGTCATGTAAGATCTTCCACAATATTGAAAATATAGTTCTCCGTACATTTTGCCTTTCATTTCTTCACCTGTATTTCAAAGGCAATTTGTTATCTGGTCTTCACTTCCACAAAATCTTTAATACACTTATCCTTACAACCACCTTCACAGTTAATGAAATCACAATAGTCCCATTTTACATATCGTAGAAATGTAAAAAACAGAACTGCAAGGGATGTCAAAGAGTCAAGAAGTTGTCTACTCCATCTTCCTGTGTTAAGACAAGATCAACTATGTCTGTGATAATCTTGACAAATATTTCTGTAATTTGGCCTTTAAAATCTCCAGTAGTAGATATTCCACAGCCTCCAAAATCAATCTGTTCCATTTCTTAACTATCTTTACCATAGGAACACTTTCTTTTAATATAAAACTGAATTTCCCTCATTGCATTTTATGCTCATTACTACTTGCCATAGCTACTAGTCATTGAAGATGGGTTAGTCACACTCCCTGTGCAAATTTTCACATTTGAAGGTAGGAATCTTCTCTCTCCTTACTCATCTCATCTTTAGTCTAAACAACCCAGATTATTTCAGTTTGTTTTTATATGTCATGTTTTCTAGAGCCATGATCCTTGCTTTCCTCTGGACCCCCTTCAACTTGTCTTTCAAATCAGCATGCATGATGCAGTAGGCAAGGCTTTTAAAATGCCTGGTGTCGTGAAAATGTTACATTTGGAGGTTGCACTCCCATGTGATGTATTGCAAGAGCATAATGCTGTGCATATATCACAGATGTTCAGCTTGTGATCTGCTATAACCACTGTGTCATTCTTTTTTAAACTGTTGCATCTGTCTAGGTTCTCCACTGTGTATTTTTTCAGTTAATTGTTTCTCCTAAACTTTCTCTTAGACTTTCTTATCTAGATACTATATTTCATATACTTTATGCAGTTTTTCAGAGTCTTCTATATGACAAGCTGGTCTTCCAATATGTTTGTGGTTCCTTTCTGTTTGCTGAAAGCTTTAAAGAAACATTCCTTCTGTTCCATCAGTCAGCTAACAAAAAATATTTGTACTGATCTGCTGAATTCTACTCCATGCACATCTCTCTTAACAACTATGCTTTAAGTATGGTTTTTCAAGTCCTACACTCAACTTTTCACAATTTCCTCTATCTGCAGCTTACTTCTGAGAATGGCATGTAAGATAGCGTTGCAAGGCTTAATAAAGCAGGGTATATGATGTTTACTATATCTCCTATGCAGACAGTTTTATCATGGAGGGTAATTACCTCTCACAATTTACTTAAGCAGGTTCTTCTTTCTCCTCTGCTGATGAACTTACACTTTTTTCCCCCAAGTGGTGTTTGTGAACTAACAAGCCCCTCCATACTGAAACAACCATGGAAAAGCTGTGAGCACTTTTAGAAAGGCACAGAAGCAAGGAGGAGGGAAAATCCCATCTGTCTGGAGACACAAAATTGAAGAGTTTGTGTGCTTTCTGTGAAAATGTTCCTTGTAAGTCAAACGTAAGCAGCCCAAGCTGCTTAAGCCTCTGTAGACTCAAGGCAGAGTGTATAGTAGCTGTACAGTGGCTGTGAGATTGCCATATTGATTCCATTTAGGAAAGGTTTGTGTTCTCTTAATACATTGTTTGTTTTTGCATTGGTTACTACTATAGCTTTTCTAGTGACAATATTAGAGCTACTTGCTGCCGTATTGAAAGTACCCCACTGATGCTGACAGACAAATGTGTTGTGTAAATTAGAGTAGAAATGTGGGCTCAATATTGTACTCTTCCTCTTTTACTGTGTGTGTCCTTTGCTGACGCTGTATTTTCTTTTATTTTCTAGTAAGCACGTCATCACAGGTTCTTTAAAGCCAAAGCAGTAAGTCATCTGGCTTGACATCCTTTACCATCTTTTATAATTTTTGATGTCAGTCTCACAACCATAAGCACTTCAGACAGAAGAATACATCCTTAGTCTGTAGCTGGATTGTGCCTAGACAGATGAGATTAGAGATTATAAAAATTATTTCTAACAGAAGTGCTATATATTTTCTACTTCTTTGCATTTAGGATTAATACAGTGATGAATTCATTTTCCATTTGATGACTGAGAAGATTAATTCATAAGCAGTTTACCTCTGGAATCCTTTTTCGATATAATATAAGCAAGAGTGGTAACATGCCCAGTTAGCATTACTCACTAGTGACAATTTGAGCTAATTTCAATTTCATCTTTTAATTTCAGCTATAGTTTTTCACTAAATTTGTTAGCTGACAACCTATGTCGTAATTAAATATTATCACTACTTTAATGAGGTATGAAACACATGATGGTCAGACACACGATGCACACAAACTTAGAAAGCTTTAAAAATATACCAAAGGGATGACATTGTCAAAGTCAGTCAATAAATAAAACACTGATTTAAACAACACTGGCACTCATCTGTCTTTCTGGACACTATTAATAAAGCCTACATGTTAGACCATAAGTAACAGTGAAACTGCTAGCGACACGTTTCTAAGTTACTCACAGTGGTTTTCATAGACATTTGCTTCGCTGAACTAAAATTTAGAGAGCGGTTTGAAATTTTTCCAACTAAAAAGTGGCGGAATGGCTTTTTCCTCTAAAAATAAATTTAGGTCCACTAAAGCTAGTTTCTTTGTTTCTAACTAACATTGGATATTGTGATAGGTGTGACTGTTGGTCATCTGAAAATTCCATTCAGGCTTCTATTTCACTTAAATATATTTTAAGAATGGAAATAGTAAAAGAAAATTTCACAGCTTGATTTAACTATATCCATTGCCATGATCTGTAGAAATTTTGCATAGCTTTTTACAGATATCAAATTTACTTTAGACTACTGTCTTGGTTTCAGTTGGGATAGAGTTAATTTTCTTCCTAGTAGCTGGTATAGTGCTGTGTTTTGGATTTAGTATGAGAATAATGTTGATAACACACTGATGTTTTAGTTGTTGCTAAACAGTATTTACCCTAGTCAAGGACTTTTCAGCTTCCCATGCTCTGCCAGGTACACAAGAAGCTGTGAGTGAGCATAGCCAGGACAGCTGACTCAACTGGCCAACCATATGACGTCATGCTCAGTATATAAACTGGGGGTTGGTCAGGGAGGGGATGGTCAGTCTGTGGTGAGAAATTGCACTGTGCATCACTCGTTTTGTATATTCTACCGTTATTATTATTATTATTTTCCCTTCCTTTTCTGTTCTATTAAAGTGGTTTTATCTCAATCCACAAACTTTACTTTTTTTTCCGATTCTATCTGCCATCCCACTGGGTGCAGGGGGAGTGAGCAAGCGGCTGTGTGGTGTTTGGCTGCCTGCTGGGTTAAACCACAACAACTACAAAATTTATATTTCGTCTACTTTTGGCTAACCTAAATATTTAACATAATTTTGATGATAAATGTTTTTCCTTGCCAGTATCACTTAATTACTTAAAAAGAAGCTTAAAAAGGAACGTGGTTTTATTTCTCTTCTCATGAGAGAACAAAAATCATATATGCATCAGAAACATGGGGAACTATAAACAAATTTCAAGGTTTTCATTTCAGATAGGCATAACTTCATAATTGTATGTCTTGAAAAGGAAACACCGTATAAAGGTGAGTCTTTCTTTTTTCTTCATCGGTTGGAAATAGAACATATTTCCCTGATACTACTAAGTTTGCGTAGCTCTCTTTCAGTTTCCTTCCATGTATTCTGAATGCTCAACCATCAGCAAAGTGCAAATTGGAAGTGAAGGCTTGGTTTAATTTGCAACATATCCTAAGGTCTTCTACTTAAAGAAAACAGTTGATTTCTTTACCCCAACCTGTTTGTCTGGGCAGGAATTTAATCTGAAGAGATATAAAAGTTCAGTGAAGGAAAGAAAAAGGTTTTGGCAAGAGGCCTCCCTGTCGTGAGTTTTTCATTTTGTTTCCATCTTTTCTTATTTTAGAGGGTTCTCTGATATCTGTAAAGTTTTAGCTTACATTAGGAATGAAAAGAAAATTAATTAATGAGTTTATTGACATCTCTTGCATTTTTCCCAACCTCTGTTACATCCAGAATGATGATCATCATCATAGTGCTTAAGTGGTAAAACTGAAAAGATGGTAGTATGGATCAACTCAGATGATACTCAATGAAGTGCTGCTAACTGCAATGACTACATATTGGCAGGCAGGATAATGGCAGAAGACATATATCTTTTTAGAAAATAGGATAATTTGAGAAAAAAAGAAGTTTGGCAAACAACAGGAACAAAAAAAAAAAAATAGCCTTGGAATTACTATGCTGCTGAATATTTGTTCCAGCCATTTATAAGTAGTGCATACAGTTACTTCAAAGGTAATGTCAGCCCACTCCAACACTGATCAATGAGTCAATATGTGTTTTGTCTAAAAGAATAAATGATTAATTTGTATCTTTAGTGTTTCAATTTCATGTTATATGAAGCAGGACACAATTTATTTTTTAGAAGAATCACTCACAGTGACAAGAATAATCTGTCCTAGAATTTGTTGTTTGACTTAAAGTTATCATGACAACAGGTAATATTTATGTAATCTAATGTAGCATTTAGTTTTTGGACGACATGAGCATCATGAAATGTTTAAAATGTGAGAAATACAGTAACTGAAAATTTTAATCACCTGTAACTATAAATCAGCCAGTGGATTGTATATATACCTTTCAAAAATGCCTGTGGTAATATACTTGCCCCACTTTGAGAGAATTACTGTTTTTGTCCTCGCAACACATGTGAAGGACTGAGAAGTCAAATGTCCCTTTCTCTGTGGTAATAAAGCAAAATAAAAGGAAGAAAAAGAAATCTATCTCCAAAACTTTTTGCATAACTCTTAGCAACTTCAGAGTTCTGGGAGTACAAAAGAGAATTATCTTGTACGCTGAATGAAAGTGCATTGCGCAGAACTGCACGAGCTCTGAGGGTAATTGAAATGAGGTTAATATAGTAGTGGTTAAAACAGCATGTGAAAGTTGTTTGCTGTAGCTTATGTCCTCTTTGCATTCTCATTCCATGCCAAGTCAATTCTCCTGATGAACATAACTGAGAAGTTATTTGTGCCAGTATTCACAATTTTTATAACATAAACTAAGTGCCAATTCTTTTTGAATATGATGAGAAATAATTTATAATGTCTTTGTCAGATTATTGGAATACATACCTATGTATTAAAGCAGGAAGTGTAGTTGCAAAAATTGACAAATTGTCTTAAGTACCAAGAGACTCATAAATGTCAGGAAAAAAATTCAATTGTCTCCAGCATTTCAGACTTGAGAAAAGCCACTGCAAATTCGCCATCATGCCTAGAGATCAAAGGGTGTCTTTGCCATTTTCAGAATTAATCACAGGAGCTTGACATACTTCTTATAAGATAATACTATGTAAAGAGAGAAACTTTGCCAAAAGTAAATTTATTTTTATGTTTAAGCATTACGAGCTTGAATTTAAACTTTAACTGTTGTTATAGAGAAGTTGAATAGAATTTATCTGTGTCAGTAGATTAACCATGATTGAATAATTGGCTTGACAGTGTATTGCCAGTATTATGATAACAAACAGTCCCTGTCCCAAATAACTTACAGTGGAAAAGAAAGAAGACAAGAGTAGGAGGCAAAAGTAGAATAAATGCTATAACTAGGATAAATATAATTCTAGTTCCAGAGGGGTCTTCTGGGTTTTTTTGTGTGTGCTGTGTGTAATTATAAGAGGGACTACAGTCCAGGAAAAAAACTTAAGGGAGGGGAACTTTGAAGAAAAAAATACGAAGGGAACAATGCTGGGAAAAGAAGGAATATATAAAATGAAGTTAAGATAGTCAATTGAGAGAGAAGAAAAAGAGCAATCACATTGTCTTTGCAAGTGAAGGTTCATTTAGAACCAGAGAAATTTCTCTTCGCAGCCACAGATTTGTAAATTATAGACCTATAATCATTGAATAGGAACAATAATATGTATTTTTTCTAATACCACAAATAACTGGCTATAGTATGTC
Organism: Fulmarus glacialis; assembly: GCF_000690835.1. NCBI lineage: Eukaryota > Metazoa > Chordata > Aves > Procellariiformes > Procellariidae > Fulmarus > Fulmarus glacialis. Next base: position 17,709 of record NW_009232441.1, read on the forward strand.
AATAGCATGTGATCATTAACATTTTTCTGATCATTTTTTAAAAATTAGGTTCCTTAAGTAATTGATCAGTTAATTTTGAAGCATGACACAGTCCTGAAAATTCAAGTCATTTATGGATAGCTTATGATCACAATTAGAGGTAAAATATAGGGATTTTTCTATTTACTGGTTTATTGGATGAGCTCTTGTCTCAGCAAAACACATTAATTCATTCTCTATTTGGAATTTGGGTGTATGTTTTGGGTTTTTCTGGTTTATTTTGGTTTTGAGAGAGAGACAGAGAGAGCAAGCACATCTTGCTTTTGTTGTCTGTGACCTGGTAAATCAAATGAGCAGGACACAAAACAGCTCCATGCTATTTGCATTCTGAATCTGAATAAAGCACTATGCATTGTTTTTGGTAACACAAATAGCAGTTCAGGAAAAAAGATCACAATTATTGTTAGAAAGGGTCTACTGGATATTTTATATTTCTCATCTTTTTTGGATTTCACAGCTGCAGCCTTGATGATTTTTTTTTCCTTGCGCTTTTAAGATCAAAATGTGGTGATACTAACTACAACTACTCCCGCTTCTGTGTGTTCTAAGCTTTGCTTACTATTACTGTGTTACTGGTATTTTTTTCCCTAATGTTCACATGTATAACGAAAGGATAATTATAAAATTCACATAGAATTTTGGTTTCTAAGGCCGAGTATTTTGAGAGCCAGAAGGTACTGTGAGTGCTTTATGATTACATTTACCAACATCATGACAACATACACTTCAGTGTATTCAAAGGAAAACATAATCAGGTAGCCAAAGGAGGACAATTATCTTTCATACTAATTGGCAAGTTCCTTTTAACCTTTAATTAACTGTGAATTTTCAATAGGTCTGAATAGTCTTGTTAGGCTTCTTGCTGGTAGAAGGTCATGGAAATATCTTTTCTCCTGATTGCACAGATGCAGTATAAATAAAATATAGGTGCATATACAATATATAAGGTCATAATCCTCATTTGCACTTTGAAGTGCATAAAGTATAAAAATCTTACACCGCTGAAAGCACTGGTGCTGCCAGGAGTTTTTACTTGTAGCTTCAAAAGAAAATTCAAATAGATTTTGCATTCTCGGTTTGTTTCTCTTGGCACATTTTTTATACAATCAGCAGCAGTTACTTGAAAGGCTCAGAACTGATTAGCATAGAGCCTAATATGCCTTCTTTAGATGCCGTCCTAGAGAATATTCCCTGCAGAGCAAAGGTTAAGATGCACCGAAGAAACAAAACAGCATTCTCCTGAGTGCTGAGTTATTCAGCATTCTAGAGACTGCTTCCTGTAAGATGTGCTACTCCCTTTGGTGGGTGGTTTGTTACAGAAAATACGAGAAATGCTACACTTTCAAAACATTTCTACTATATTATCTCTGCAAACAGATACTTGACAATGCAACGTGTTCATGTTCATATGTATCTGTCATCTAGACTGATGTATTCTACAGCTGTAAATTAAACATCCAGGCATATAGTGGCTAGGAAAGGGTGTTAGAAAAGAAATGGTTTGGATCAAAACCCCTTGTGACACAACATTTTGCAGGTGTACGGGCAGTAGTAATAAGTAAGACCTCAGACCATTCCAGTCATATGGGTTACATTGATTTGTTTCCTGATTAAATAAAACAGGTAGCAAAGCAATATGCATTATGCATGGGATGAATAGCTTCTTGTTTCTAGCCTTGGTCAGGTTCCAGTTAAAAGGCAGTGGGGAATCCTATGGCAATGGTTATTGAGTCCTCAGTATCCACCTGGCTTGTGATCAACTTTTTCTTTTTGTTGTGCTTTTTGCTTTCAAATTATAGCCTCCTTATGCAGCTGACTGCATTTAAATATCTTTGTAACATATAAATGCAGCTAGAACTAATTTTTGTGTCCTTTTAAACCTTTTTCCCGGTCAAATTCTACCTCTGAGATGCCTTGTTTCTTGTTTGAAGCATCATTCATATATGCATTCTTTGTTGTCTTGCATCAAATTGTTTACAGTATCCTATCAGAAGCAATCAGGTGACCATATCCTTGTGTTAGCGGAGTTTCACATTACTCGAGGCATAAGGAAGAAAGAGAATACATGAGTATGTTACTCAAATTGCTATTTCTTACAGATCCACCCAGATATATGGGGTCCAGCTTTATACATAGCAGAGTGCAACTCTGTGAAGGAAAAAAATAGAAGTCGTGGCTTCCCTTTTTCTTTCTATACATATCCAAAGACCTACCTCTTCTCACTTCTGTCTCATGCACTGTATGCATGCCGAAGCAGAACTAACTGATGAAGCCCTTTCACCTCACTATATATAACAAAAGCCTATTTTGATGAAGAAAGAACATTTGCTAGACAGTACAAGAACTCATTGGCAAACTGGTTCCTAAATTGTTGTGGAAAAATTGGGACTACGTTCCTACTGTATGCTGAGTAATGTTAGTGATAGTGTTAATAATCATTTTATGGAATGAGGACTTAGGATGTTATGTCTTGGCAAAATATGTTAATATCTCTATCAAATGATGGATTTTTTCCATTATTGTTTGATTCTTTTAAAAATATCTCATTAAAAATGAGAGAAAAAAAAGAATTTTAATAAAATATGATCGTGACAGCATTTGAACTTGCCTGTGCAGTATAAAAGACATACTTCGACCACAGCAAATCCAGTATTACTCTCTGTATGTTACTTTTGTTTAGAGTATAAATTAGAAAAACAAAATGGACTGTTTGTGATCAGCCAGTCTTCTCTGCCTTTGGAATCAAGGCTATTCTTTAGAAAGTATTTTGTCTACTAAGGGCCAAATGGCTAACAGAGTAAAGGTCATCTGTGCAATCTATATCTTAGACCTGCTAAAATAACGTGGCTTCATCTCATGCTGTATGCTGTCCTCTTCACTCCAGCAGCATTCACGACAGTAATAGATGTGGAATAGTCCCAATAGAGATATATGTTGGGATATAAAGAAAAAAGTGCTTCTATCAAGAGAAAACATGTTACAGAATTACATACTGAGTGAATTAGATCTTTTCCTCGTACGCAGAAGAAACACTATGCCATGCAAATAGCGTACCTTCTCAGCAGTGGATTAGGAAGGAACCGTCATTCTCACTGGAACCCTGGAGAGGGGAAAATAAAACATTTTCAGAAATTGCTAAATTTGCTTTCTTGGATTTCTTGTGATATGACAGGCCAGATCGTTTTGGCTGTGCTCACATTGATGAATGTCTTTCCTTAGAAGTAGCTCCACTAAAAAAATAAGATTATTCACTTAGGCAAAAAGCATCTTCAAAATGCCAGATAGACATACAAATAGGAAGAATTTGTCACCACCTAGCAACATTATTTTACAGTCTGTCTTTTGAAAAGAGTGTAAGATGCTTTAGGATTCTGACTACTAGGTTGTGACCAATATGAAGCTCTTTATCAGTAATTGCACTTCTTTTTCAAACTAATAGCTTTCCAAGGAAAACGCAGAGATAATGAACAGAGAGTATTCTTGCCATGTCAAAGATAGGACGTAGGCTGATTGCCGTAGTGGTTCAATGGAACACTTGTATGGCTGCAAGACCTCTGCATTGGCCTTGAGGGAAAATATTTGCCTAACCTTTGCCTAAGCTTCTGTGGATGTACTAATTTTATTGCTTTGTTGCATTTGAAAGGCTCAAACTATAGCTAGAATACCCAACACATTCATTTTTCCCTAGCCATTTAGCAAAATAGGATTGTGTAGAACAAGTTCCTTCACTTCTGAGAACAGGAATATCTGCCCCTTATTAATTTCTTAAAAGGAAATAGAGCATACTTCCTTAAGGGACTGATAAGCTCTGTTTCTAATGATAACTATTATCTGTATAGATCTGAGAACTAAAAATTTTGTTTGTAATCTAGACTAGTGATATCATTATTTTACATGCCAAAAATTAAGTCAAACTTTTTACTTTCTTCCCAGAAAAAAAATTTCAAGTGGTAAAAACCATCATTTTATCTCAAAAGTAATTATCATAGAATCATAGAATATTTTAGGTTGGAAGGGACCCTTAAAGCTCATCTAGTCCAACCCCCCTGCCGTGGGCAGGGACATCTTCAACTAGATCAGGTTGCTCAGAGCCCCGTCCAACGTTTCCTTGAACGTTTCCAGGGATGGGGCATCAAACCACCTCTCTGGGCAACCTGTGCCAGTGTTTCACCACCCTCAATGTAAAAAATGTCTTCCTTATATCTAGTCTAAATCTACCCTCTTTTAGTTTAAAACCATTGCCCCTTGTCCGGTTGCTACAGGCCCTGCTAAAAAGTCTTCTGTCCCCATCTTTCTTATAAGCCCCCTTTAAGCACTGAAAGGCCACAATAAGGTCTCCCCGAAGCCTTCTCTTCTCCACGCTTGAATAACCCCAACTCTCTCAGCCTTTCTTCATAGGAGAGGCATTCCATCCCCCTGATCATTTTCGTGGCCCTCCTCTGGACCCGCTCCAACAGGTCCATGTCTGTCTTGTGCTGAGGGCTCCAGAGCTGGACGCAGCACTGC
>NW_009232442.1:0-1796 GCF_000690835.1 Fulmarus glacialis
CCTTGCTGTTCACCCGTTGGCTCTCCAGTCGACGAAACAGCTTATGGATGGGGATCAGGGAATGTCAGTTGGTGTGATATTGCCGCCGGTGCATTGTTGTGGTAGCGATTGGTACCTGCTGTTCTTCGACCTTCAACAACCGCACAACAGAAGAGTCCTCTGAGAGACTGGGCGAGGTGGACAGCTGTTTCATTTCCTCCGTCTCCAGGGCAGCTATACCAAAAGCCCACCGGTACCCTTTTGGGTACTTGAAATACCCTCTCCTGAGGTAGTCTATGCCAAGGATGCATGGAGCCTCTGGGTCAGTCACAATGGGGTGCTTCTGCCACTCATTCCCGGTTAGGCTCACTTCAGCCTCCCATACAGTTAGCTCTTAACTCTTGGGATCCCCCTGTCACTCCAGAAATACAGATGGATTCTGCCCCTTTATAGCTTGATGGCATCAGGGTACACTGCATCGGTGTCTACTAGAGCCTTATACTCCTGTGGGTCTGATGTGCCAGGCCATTGAATCAACACAGTCCAGTAAACCCAGTTGTCCCTCTAGTTCTGGTCACAATATTCACTACTCACTTCTTGTAAATATGAATCAGAAGTCCCTTCATTAAGATCAATTCTACTCTTTCTGGGGAACTGCTCACTGGAGACCAGAGCCACAATTTTCCTGGAAGAACCCCCTTTTGTGACTGTTTTTTCTTGCAACTCATGTACCCATGCCTCTAGGGTTGAGGTAGATTTTCCATCCCACTTCCTCATGTCCTCCATGGTCACGCAGGTAAAACCATAGGGTGGCCCATGGTGTGAATCCACTACACCTTCTCTTTTGAGCAGAAGGATGCTTACTCCTAATGGCTGAGATACTGGTTCGTACAGGTGGGGAGTAGGACGTATCCTCTTTGAATCACTGGGACTCCTGGGACAGTTTCTGGGCTAGCATGTCCAGCAGTTTCTCCACAGCCAAGATGCAGGCCTGTAGGGAGGAAGAGAGACTTTCTTTGTATTGCTGGAGTTGGACAGCCAATTCATCCACTGTCTGTTCCTCTCCACCTTTCCAGGTCATTACTGCCAATGAGTTTGCATGTGGCCCTAGTGTGGTTTGCATGTGGCACTAGTGTGCTCTGTGCAAACCTCTGCCACGTGGGTCGGGTGCACGTGACTTCATCTGGATCTTTGGGTAACTGCTCACTGTTCAGGTCATCATAAATCACTTCCAGCATGGCTAATTCCCTCAGGTACTGGACACCTCTCTCCATGGTGGTCCACTTGCCTGGGTGACATATGAAATCCCCCTTGAAAGGATATCTTTCCTTTACACCTGACAGGAGTTCCCTCCAGAAGCTGAGGGCTTGTGCCCCTTTTCCAATCGCTTTGACAATGCCCCCTTCCCTAGAAAGGGATCCCAACTGCTTGGCTTCCTTACCCTCCAATTCCAGGCTACTGGCCCCGTTATCCCAGCATCGGAGCAGCCAGGTGACAATGTGCTCGCCTGGATGACGACTGAAGTCTTTTCGCATATCTCGCAGCTCACTCAGGGATAGGGATCGGGCGGTTACCATCTCATTTATGGGTTCTGCCTCTTCATCCTCTTGTTCTCATGATGGCCCTGTTTCATCTTCATCCCTTACTAAATGAGCTGATTTTCTTATGTATTTCTTCTTGTGTGTAGAGGCAGCTGATATTGGCACAGGTTGGTTCTCTGGTTCAGCTGCTGTGCCTGTCGCCAAGGTTTGAGTAGCTGCAGTGCCTGTCGCCGGGGTTTGAGTAGCCACAATGTCTGTTGCAGGGGTTGGAGGATC
>NW_009232442.1:1855-28876 GCF_000690835.1 Fulmarus glacialis
CAGTTGCTGTTGCCAGGGTTGATCTCTGGACGGTATTCTTAAATAGTTGTTTAACTCTAAACAAGACCTGAACAACATTCAGGAGATATAGCAATAGGAACATGCTTGTTTGAACATCCCAAGGATATTCAAAATTCTCAAGAGTTGTTGTAAGTAGCCTGAAGGAGAAAGGGAAAGTGAAGGAGTGGGGGAAAGTGTCCACCCCCATCATCCCCATACATTGGTTCTCTGAGGAGAAAAGGTAAAGAGTGTAATTATTAATAGTTTCTGAGACGTGGCTCCCGAGGTACGGAGATGATAGCAATGCTGAGTACAAATACCAGATTAGTCTCATGACCAATAATTTTATCATATCATAAAACAGTGTTACACATGCAGCAAAATGATAACCTTGACCCAGCTCCGAGCAGTGATAAAAAACACAACAGGAAACATATATGGCAAGTAACGTATTACATAACACAACTTTGAGAGCCAGCATGACGACTTGGAGAGCAAATAATAACTTGTCGCTTGTGACCAGCGACTATTAAACCAATATAATGAACACTTATAACAAATTTGCCTTAACACATTCTGGTCAGATCTATCATTATCTCAACCGTTTGTGCCCCATGTTGGGTGCCAGCCACTGTTGTGGTTTAACCCAGCAGGCAGCCAAACACCGCCCAGCCGCTCACTCACTCCCCCCACCGCAGTGGGATGGGGGAGAGAATAGAAGAAAAAGGTAAAATTTGTGGATTGATATAAAGACAGTTTAATAGAACAGAAAAGGAAGGGAAAATAATAATAATAATGATAAAAGAATATACAAAATAAGTGATGTACAATGCAATTGCTCACCACCCGCTGACCAATGCCCAGCCAGTCCTGAGCAGTGAGCACCACCCCCCAGCCAACTCCCCCAGTTTATATACTGAGCATGATGTCATATGGTATGGAATACTCCTTTGGTCAGTTTGGGTCACCTGTCCTCGCTGTGCCCCCTCCCAGCTTCTTGTGCACCTGGCTGAGCATGGGAAGCTGAGAAGTCCTTGACTATGTAAGCACTACTCAGCAACAACTAAAACATCAGTGTGTTATCAACATTATTGTCATACTAAATCCAAAACACAGCACTATACCACCTACTAGGAAGAAAATTAACTCTACCCCAGCTGAAACCAGGACAGGGAGAAAGCCTCTCTTCTCATCCTTCATATCCCTCAGTGTTTTCTAATCTGGCTGAGGATTGGATTGTTTCACCTCTCCATGTTCAGGTAACGTCTCTATGTTCCTCCCAGGCAGTCCACCTCCATTTCCACTTCTGAATGCTCACTCAGGAGCATCCTGTGCCTCTGTGCTGGCTCGCTGTCTGTTGGAAAGGACTGCTCTTTGATTTGAGGAGTTGTCGTTGAAGTTTACCAGCTCTCCTGGTCACCTTTAATCTTCAGCAGAGTTTCCTGTGGGATCCTGCTGAGGGAGTCCCAGAACAAGCTGAAATCTGCTGTCCTGAAGTCCACAACTGTGACTCTGCTATTTGTCTTCTGGGCTTTTCTCAGGATCTTAGCTGAACAGCTTCATGGTGACAAGCAGTCAAGAATGCCCTTGGTCATCACATACCTAACCACTTCTTCCTTGCTTGCGACAAACAATTCCAGCAGACAACAAGACCAGCTGCCCTGGTCAGCTCATCAATTGTCTGTGTTGAGAAATTGCCATGAATGCACTCCAGAAATTTCCCAGATCACATACACCCAAGTCTATTGCCTACCCAGCAGATATCAGAGGTATATGTGCAACAAATAGTTTTTCTCATTCAGGGAGCCATCACGTTTTTCTATCTTATTCAAAACTATGTTTCTGAAAATTAAAAATTTCAATTTTTGATAATGTTAAATAAAATAAATCATTAACATTAAAAAAATGTAAGAAAGAGCTGCTTCAGAATAAAACATAAGTATGGTAAATATTCTAGTTTGGTGGTAGTCTCATAGTTCAATGGGCTTATTATTACTACATCTCTTGTTCCCTCTGAAAGTTAAGATCACACAGCCCACCCCGTGTCCTGCCTCATGTATAGTTCTTAAGTCTGGCGGTTGGATAAGGATGTATGGCAGCTTGAGCTATCCATGAGCTCTTTTACATTGCTCAAACCTTTTCTGCAGTACATACAGCTCATTGGAAGATGATGAGAATGATTGAGAGTAGTCTGCTGAATAAATCCTTGCAAGATATTCTTGACAGTTCAGTGGTAAAATTTCCCATGGGGATGAATGTATCAATTTTTATTCAGCTCTGATTCAAACCTTCAAGTGCAAAGGGTTCTGTCATTTTCAGTGTCATTGCACCAGTCAGACTGGTTCATCCTGAGTGCCTTTAAATAAGGCATGCACTTAAAACCAAACACATACATTTATACATGTAATACGAGTATAAAGCGTATTTAGTGACTCCAATTGCTACAGTGATTGCTGAAATGGAACATTTCTGCCAAATGCATCACACCCTGTTTCTATCAGGTATATGGTATTCAGACACTCTCATGCGTTAGGAATACTATTAATAAATAAATAATAACAAGTAGTTATCAAGAGAACAAACAACTAAGAACTGCTCTAATGATAGAGAGACTTCCTATCATTCATCCATGTAATTGAACTAATAACACTATTATTCAAACCTAAAGTTCCTCATCTTCATCTAGCAGCAGAAAGTGATATGGTTTGGCAGTTATGCAAGTGTTGCCCATATACCAAAAGCTGAGTCATTTGTGACTGTGCTTTCAAATAATGAGTTTAGTTTGAGTTTCTGCTGCTAAGACTAAACTGGCAAGCACTGTGAGAGTCCAGGTTGTGTAACACTCAGGGTCAAGTGCAGCATTGTCAAGTATCTCTTGATAATCTCAAACGGCTGAAGATAGAAAGAATATAATTGATCAAAACTTCTCCATCTCAGATTACTCTACACTTGACTTCTTCAGCTTGCCTTAGATACTTCAGCTGGTTCATTTCCTCAAAACACATCCCATGGCTTCTCATGGATCTCCTGGTCTGATTATATGTTTGTATCACACAAAAGCCTCGTCACACAAAAGCCTCCTCAGAGATCAGTTTTCCATTGTACTTGGCTTTGAACAGAGAGATGAGAATGAGTTGCCACTACGGTTTTAGATAGCACAGTGCAATTCTCTTTAGAGAAAAGAATCATGCACATTTTAGGTTGGCAGCCCCTTTGCAACAAGTAAATAATGGGTACAAAATGTCTGATCCACTTGATAACCTAAAAAAGTGGGTTACATTCAGTAGCTGAAGTAGAAGTAGCTCCAAGATTACTGCTTACTACTGAAACCCATATTGTGTTATCAGAGATCAGGATTGTTTCCATAGTCAAATGCAGGGAAAAAAAAGTTAAAAAATCTGTGAAGAGTGATAACATATGTTTCTTAATGGAAGAGGGAAAAAGAAAGGAGGAGGATTGCACTGATGATATGGCCTGCAGTGCTCTGTATATGATACAGTCTTTACAGCAAGACACAGTCTGTCTGCATTGGCTGGTACAATGTTTTTACTCATACATTTCCACCAGTGTTGTTCACAGTGCACATGATTTGATATAGCTCCTGCCAACAGTTTAAATTGGACTTATGCTGACTATGTAGCAATAAAATGTTACTGCTGCATTGACTGTGCATTTCTGTGATGCTAGCTCTGGGAGGCAAAAGGAGCTAAGGGTGCACAGTGCCTTGCTACGGTTGCAGAGCCCACTGAGGTCAAGAAGATTTTTTCCTGTGGTCTCTATGGGGCTTGAATTAGGCATTACGTTTCTGGCAGCAAGCCTTCACTCCACCCAATCCCCCTCTAATTATAATGGGATATGACTTCACTTTGAATATATTAGGCATAAAACAACAAACTACGTAGCAAGTCCATATTTTTTGCTGCGGCACTTGAGTTCTGTCCATGGCTCCACTAAGGTTGTACTGGGTGGTGCAAGAGCAGAATTTAGCTTGATAGATTAGATTTTTACCTCCGTACTTCTAGGAGTGATCTTCAGTCTCATTAACTTCTGTTAAATGATCGACTCTGGGAGCTATATGTGCTTTATCTGGCCAGCTACAACAAAGCCACCCTAGTAAAGGCAGGAGTTTTTGGCTTTTGTTCAACAAACGTAGAGCTATGCTGTCTGGTTCTGAGGTAACAGCCAGAAAAACTGATCGCATTCTTTCCAGGTTGCTCTGAGAACAAATCACTATCTCTTCGAAGTCTCAGAACTGTTTTTCTCCTATTCTAATCTGATTATTTCTTTCAATGTTATATTTTAGCTGATGGGTGCTTGTGTTCTGTTATTTAGTCCTCTCACATTCTCTTTTCCCTTTATCCACTTCTGCATTTTCCTGTAACTTTGATAAACTTCTTACATTTGATCTGCATCCATTTAATAATTGTGTTCACCGTAAGTATGAGGCATAGGGAAATAGATGAGTTTTATGCTTGTACCGCAGAAAAAATTCTCATATCCTGTACTAAATTCACGTATCATTTCAAATAATAAATATGAATACTGGATGACAAATACACTGACAGGTGCTTAGGAAAGGATTATTTTACACTTTTTACCATTTTGTTTATATTGCTACATAGCAGAAGATACTGGCAGTATCTAGAAATTCTTAATAAAATCAGGATCTAATTATTTTCCCATTTGTATTGCCTCACTTGTGTCCCTTGGTTTCTGAAATACAGCTGGTATATACTGGCTGAAGTTTTTTCTTCCTATCCAAAGTCATAGTCACAGCACTCCCCAACTTCACAAAGTAAGACTATGTGAAATGTCTGCCAAGATGTCAAAAAGTCAAGCACAGAAAAATAACAAATAAAATGAGTATGTGCATGAAAGTGAGAGACAATCTTGTAGAAGACTCTTGAATATTTTGTTGTATAAAGGAGAAAAAACCTAAAAGAAAACAAAAATGAAAAAAGTAAAACCCACAACACATAGTTTTACAGCTAAGAAAATATTTCTTACGAAGTTCTCCAACTGAAAATTCTATTCCATTTAAAATAAAATGTTTAAAATTAAAAAAAATAATTATAATTATTCTTTAGTTGAAATGTTTCTGCAGGAGAGTGAGAAAGAGTCTAGAGCTGTCAGCAGCTAATACTTAAGATTACACCTGAAAAACAAGCAGTTTAGGATTAAGCACCTTCTCAGCTGTGTTCTGAGCTTGCTTTGCACTGATCTCACGTGAGTTTCTTAACCATCTTCCTGCATGAGCATATTTTGTCTTTTCCAGTGTATTCCCTTTGTCTTTACATCATTTTTCAAAACATAGAAGATGTTGCATTTTTATACCCCACAATGAAAACTAGTTTTGAAATCTCAAAATTCGTCACAAAATATTGTTCCTTTCAGCAGCTTTACATGCTTCAACAACTGTAGCAAACAAAGCTCTCAGATAAATCCAATAGAAAACTAAGTAGGACATTGTGAAGAGTTGGGGCAACATACTAATTAAGTAATTTACAAAAAAGTATTGGAAGTAGTTAAAAGGAAATGGTGTGCTCTGTATATTATGTTAAAAAGCTCCTCATCCTTAGCTAATGCAATAAGAGCTCCCCCTTGTTTTGTTTTGTTGTTGTTGTTTTTTTTTTAAATTGGAAGCTGCTTCATACAGTTCAACAGACTAATTTGGCCCATCTGTAACACCAAAGTGGTGCAAGACTTCAGTTAGGACCCATCTTTTTACATTCACATCTGAAAAGAATGTTCCAACAAATTTCTCTTCTAATGGAATTGCTATTAAAGTGGCGTTAGATGCAGTAAAGTGGTTTGTAATTACGATCCTCCAGAACTGGGGACTTTAAGTTGTATAAATAGAACTATGTTACCCCTGCGAGTATGACAGGAGTTAGTCAAGAAAGAGAGAGAGGGAAAAAAGGCCTGGAGATGAGAGGCTGTGGTTCAGAACGCTAATTAAAACATGTGAGCCCATGTTTTTGTGCCTTTGCACACATGCACAAAATTTCCAAAAGCTCTATTTGTCCTCTAAACAGACAAGGACATGGGTCATGCATGAATGAAAGAAGTTAAATGCAGTGTTTCTCTTAAGGCTTTCTTCAACCTTCTCTGCCTTCCAGTATATTTCTTCGACGCGCACATGATGTGAGAGGGTGATGAATCTCTGCAGTGTCAAATAATTCGAGGCAGAGCTTCTTGTGCTCGGTAGCCCTTAGAGTGCAGGACTGATTGAATACACTGTTTAAACACAGGCTTAATGCAACTGCTAGAGCTGGCAGTAGTTTAGTCAAGGATAGTTCAGAAACATAGCCACTACGTTCTACTCTGCGCACTCACGTACTGTTCACCTAATGCAATCCTTCTGTTCCAGTACTCGTGCTCCCCTTGTGCATACACACAATAACCTCAAGTAGCATTTAATAATAATATTTAATAATATTTAATAATAACTATTTAATAATAAATATGGGAAAAAGCATGGTGGAACCTTTACCTCACAAGGAAAAAAGTGCTGGGAAATTCAGAGCAGATCCTGCTTATTTTTGTGCCTTTATTTTATTTTTAAAATATCTTAAACCTAGTAAAAGCCATAATCTAAACACGAACGAACTCTCTATTTTCATTATGGAATATTTCCAAAAAGTAATTGTATTTGTCTGATTCTTTTGTGTATGGCACAGTGTCCGTGATTAACTTGAGCTGTTTTAATAGCTGGATAAATTTGTGAATATCAGCTGCAGTGTGTATTAACATTTTTATTTTTATTGATTCTGTCTTATTTTGCTCAAGACATCAAGTTTATAACAAGGATGATGAAGGTACTGCTTGGTCATAAGTTACCATTAAAAAACCCACCACTTCTCATGACAATATCTGGAATAAACGTGTTCTCCATAAATCCTGAGTTTATTGAAGAAAACTAAGGACACTGAGCACCTTGCAGAACAGGACTTCAGCATGTGCAGTGGTTCAGAAATGTCCTTTAAATTTCTGCTGTCATCTTTGTCACAAGGGGTCTAACATATAAGAAAAATGTCCCAATTCTGATTCTCAGGCAGACTTTGTGCAGCCAAAGTGCAAGTACAGTTTTCTGCCCTATTTCCTCTCAAATCATATCATAAATCATAAATAGCAATAGATTGATGCTCATCAGTCCCTGTTTCCTCTGAAGATAACAGTGTTCACCTCACAACAGCTGTGTGCAGCTGTGTGCAGAAAGCACAGAAAAGAGTAAGGAATGGAACAGGCGATATCAAAGAATTAGCGAACCATGTGTGTAGGATACAGATTTGCAAAATGGACCATTTTCTCAGTGTGCACTGCAGCGTCTACAAACTGATTTACCCAAGCTGTTGACATGGCTACGGTACTTAGTGTACAATCCTGTTCAAAGTCCTGTTATTTAAAAACCTGCAAGCAGGCAAGATGCTAGAAAATGAGACTATCAAAGTTGGAGCTAGTTTTCTGAACTGACCAGAGTGCATACAGAATATGATTTAAATAAAGTTTCCCATATGGACACAGAAAATGAACATTATGTTTCCCGGATAATTCTTTTTCATCAATTAAAAGTACTCATGTGGCTGAAGAAGAACATAATATATTTAGGCTTTTAAAAGGGTGTATCATAAAATTCTTTTCTCCAGAGAGTGCTTGTATATAAGTGCTGTACAAACCCTTTCCTTTTTTCTGAAGTTCTCTAGGTCTTCAAAATAAAAGGTACTGCCATATGTGCCCACATTTTTGCTGAGACAACTTGATAAGAATCTCTGTAATGCCATGAATAGAAATAGGCATAGCAAGATAAAGAGATTAATGCTTTAGTTCCTCTTAGATCAAAAGCTCTAATCTGTACTTTTGGGAACTGGAAGATGAAGGGAGCAATGCTCTGAGTTTGGTGACCCACAATAGGTCCAGATAAATACAAATGATCTACAGGATGAATGCTTTTTTAGACCTTTCTCAGGCTCTTGCATTTTTTTGCCTTTTCATAGCTGAGATGAAAATCCAAAGAAGAGAAAATCTTCCCAGTGGCATTTTATTATTTTTCCTACCCTTGTCAATCAATACATAATTTGTACATAAAAGTAGAGAAGACTGCAAAAAGCTCGCACCCAAGCAAAGAGACTGTTCTGAACAATAAATCCTTTAGATTCATCAATAAAACACTTAGCTTAAGAAGCTTCTAGAGCTGAAAAAAGGGAGGAAATGCAGCCACAATATCTCTTTTCCCCTCATTTCCCTATTCCTGTCCCACGTAGTAGTGGAGATCTGTCAACCCTTTCACCTTCACAGGTGGACAGTTCATTCCTGCATCATTCATGCAGGTTCCAGTCATTCTGTTTCATATTTCTGCTTTGTCATCTGTGTACCCTAATTGAAGCATCCTCCAGAAATGCTTGTAAAGTTTAAGAAAGAATATATATGTTCTAGCAAAAATGTTGATATTTGTTACCTTTCCTCCTTGGGCTATTTATCCCATTGCCTTCTGTACCCCTCACAACTCCAAACTATCTAAGGGAAAGGCAAATGGCCTTTGGAAGAGTCAGTAATATAGGTTTATATATAAATATGTACATATGCAAATTATATATACATATTATATATGTAGATATATACATGAAAATTCACCAAGATGATCAGTACAGTGTTCTCTGCCTTTGCCATTTTCTTCCTCAGTCTATAGTCTTTCTAGATAACTTCCTTGCATGTTCTTTAAAGCAGCAAAACAGGGACAGTTTTACATTTACATGTCTTTCAGAACATGACACTGAGTCTGACATGGGTATTTCAATGCTATTGGCATGACCAGTGTGTTGCAAACATCAGCAAATGCCCTAAATACAAGTGTTTCATAGCCATGCTAAATGACATACACATAAAGCCCTGTATAAAGATCCACAGGTCTGAGTATAGTTGAGTACTAAAACTTTTTTTTCCACAGAGTCCTGCAAAACCAGCATAAATATTTTGAAATTTTTTTTTGTTATTGTTCAATTTAGTACTACCAACAGCAAACTTTCAATTTCTTAGAATGTGCGCTACCTCTCCAAGCCCCTGTGTACTATTCTATTTTCCCCTGATCTCAGAGGCTATGATGTGGTTTAGGCACAGTCAGCCATAGGCAAATGAGGTTCTGTAAAGAACCAGATGTCATACTGCAAAGATGCTTTAGAAAACCTCTCCTCTATGATCTCAGCTAGTGACAACTCTGGCAGATCCAAGACACTGCTTAGACGATGGATTTATCAACAACCTGAGGGATTATGAGATTTTTCAGGCAGACACCATTGAGGCTGTGAGAAGTCTTTGAGTCCTCAACTCAAACGACACTGAGGTTTGCTGACTCACTTTCTCATACGGTTCTTCCACACCACGGTACAGCTAGTAGAAAATCCCTCATGAAGGTAGCATGCATTTTTTTATTACTTTCTCTTTTGTCTAAAGGCTTACTAGTCTTATTTCTCTGCAAAACACCCTTCTCTTACCTGCCTCAAGCCCTTTCTTCCAAACAAGGCTACTTTCTACATTAAGGTTTCTCAGAAAACACATGAAGTCATTTTATTTTGCCTTTAATAAAGAGAACTCTGAATAGGCTTCAATAGAGTCTGATTTACCGTCAGTAAAAGTAACAGTCAAAATGTAGTCATAGGCTTATTGCATCATTGCATGGTTTAGATCATTTCTACATGCCATAATACTTATGGTTAGCTAGGCAAGAATCTGTTATCCTTGGAGAATTGCTCTAAACATATGTGAAGAAAAATTTTAGAAATTGAGAACAGATAGAGAGACACTTAGAGTCTACACAGCACCAATGAAATCTAGCATAGATGGATAGATGCTAATCTTTGTCTTCCATTTAATATTAAATTAAGAGGAACTAAATTAATAGCTATTTATTTCATACACTTAATTACTGAAGACCTGTTTTATGAATAGTGAAACCCATATAATACAGTCATATGAATTAGTTTTACACGAAAACCTGCATGTTGTCCTGACTCTTCCAAATACAAGAAAGACAGGAAGAGCAGAATATTGGCAATGTTGGTAATGTTTTTTAATCCATTTTTATTTCTGGAGGGATGGATAATACTAATGACTTGAGCATGCTGGTTCATATCCTGAAAGAGTACACATTGATGATCCCACTGTAGACCTGGAGAATAACTCCTTCCAGTCACTGGCCAGTTAGCTTCTTGGTAGTGTAGTGAATGTTATGCAGGAGAGGACAGTGTCTGCTGTTCTGAGCATTAAGATCTATACTAGCAATTTGCAATACAGATGAATACACATATCAAAAATTGCCTAAGCTTACAATATTGAAGCTTTTTTCCTCTTGTGCCATAAACCAGATAGTGAGGGATTGAAAGAGATAGCTTGCTTTCTCTTTCACTTGCAGAATCATCTTTCAGTTTTCTTTTTACCAATGAGATATCAAGTCAATAAAAAAAAAATCAGAAGTCATTTTTAATACATATTTTCATTGATCCTACCTGTTAGGTAAGAATTTTTTTTTTTTTTTTTTTAATTGAAGGACTAGTTTGGCTTTTATTCTTAGATGGAAGATATGCCAGTGCTTAAATTTAGTCATTTCCCGGATTAAATTAGATGTTAGTTCATGTCATGATCTACAATCCATGTAATGCCATTGCATGAATTAGGGCTGTCTGCTACAGAGAAATGCTAGGATTTGATCCTGTAAATTGCTTTATGTAATATTCAGCTAGAAGGCGGTGCTAAAAGGAATTCTGTTATTACACCTTGTTCTAAAAAGGTTGTGAATGACAAAGCACTATCAAATATGAGACAGTATGACTAAACATAAGTAGGACTTGCTCTATGTACGTTTAAAGCCAAATAACAAAATCCTTTTCCACCATGGACAAAGCTCATTCCTGATTTTCAGTCTGCTCCACTTTACTTGTGTACTCATAAAACTTAATCAGTGATCGGGGTGCATAGACAGGAATAATGGGGCCCTTTAAATTTAATCTCCCCAGCTGAAGTGATGATAGAAAAGGAAACAGGATGCACACACTACAAATGGACCAAGACACAGCTTTCTTTAATAGATTTACACCAGGGATAAAGAACTGGTCTGCTGTAATTAAAAAAACATCAAGATCAAAATATGCAAATGACAGTGCAAAAATTTAATGTACACACACACAGAGGATGAAAAATTATTATTTATGTGGTTAGTAAATTAATCACAAACCCTACACAGCCTGTGTGAATTCGTTTCTGAACTACCAAATGCTATTTATCAAAAAAGTAGAAATGTAAACATCCACAAAGAAGAGAACAGAGAGAGAAAAAAAGATGGGTTTAAAAATCAGTCCTCTCAAGTATCTGTATCCAACGATTCTACATACAGAAGCATCTTTAAACCTTCCTTCTTCGCATGTAAAAGTCTCAACTGTATTCTTGCAGAGCAAATGTAACTCATGAATCAACAAAAGTGGTGTTTCACAACAAAATCAGAAAAGCAAAGATCTCCTCTTTGCAATGCACATTTTAAAGGCAATTTGTATCTCTTTATCTTGTAAAAAGCTTTCTAAATACTTCAGAATCAAAAGGAAAACAAAAAATGACTTTCATATTTCGCAAGAAACAAGGACATCCTAATTCATAATTGTAATGGAATTTACAAGAAGTTCTTTTCTTGAAATGTTTCTTCACTACACAAGGTAGCACAAATTTTGACTCACCAACAGAGGAAAAGTCTTTCTTTCCCTGTAATTAAAAAATAATACAGAAATTGATTCCATATTTTTAAATTAATCAGAAGACCACAGGATCGATCCTAGGACATGCCAGACCATCAGGGATCACGCGAGGTCTCCAACCCCCTGCCCAGACCAAGTAGCTCAGGGTTTTATCCCATTGGGGCTGGAACCTTCCAAGGAAGAAGATGACACCACCGCCCTAGGCTCTGGCCCCACTGACCCGCCATTCTCATGGGGGAAAATCTTTCCCTTATCTCCAGGCTCTCTGGTCCTGCTCAGCTGGCTGCCCACAGGACCCAGGACCTTCTCCCCAGAGTTGCCCCTGGCCCACCAGCATTGCTGCCAGGGCTTTGCCTGCCCAGGACACGGCTGCAGAGTGCTCCTGTCCCAAGTGCACAGGGGTCCTGTCGGCCCCTTCCTCCTGCCAGTCCCAGTCCCAGTGAACGGCAAGCCCCGTCCTCACACCTATTGGCCAAGCCCAAGTATTCAATATTTTTTTCTGACTGGTTTAATGAGTTGTGACTGTTGCCCCAAATATTTATCAATTTTTCATGGTCTGTAATATACAAAATAAACTGAGATTAATTATGTGTATATGAAGTTCAGAATAACTTAATTCTCATAATAAAGGGATTTGGCTATCTGTCTTGTCAGCTAGCCAGCATGACTGCCTTTCCCAGAAGTACAACCTCTGATACACGTGATGCTGGCAATGCCAACAGTGTGATGTTATTTCTAGGAGAGACGCCTGCAAGATGGCATTGTGCTGACACAGGTGTACATGAAGTTATGCATCTGGTTATTCTATTTATTTAAGTAGCTGACTGTTTTGGTGGGGACTGCAAACATTCAGATAAATTTCCAGGCCCTCTCTGTGATCTCTTTTATCTGCTGAAAATTCCCTCAGAGCGCATAGTATCACTCTAGTTCTCAGGAGCAGAAAATCCAGAGAGAAAATGGAAGTAGAGATAGAAAAGAGGTTGGAGGGCGGGGAGGTGGGGGGAGGAAAAAGCTCTTCCTTCGCCTTTTTTTTTTTTTTTTAATTACTACTAATAAATGAACAGAATTGCAATATTTACAAATGCAGACGCAGTTATTTTCCATGTGCATAAGAGTTAATATCAGTAGCACTAGATCTCAGCTGTAGTTATGCTTTTGTGTAACTCCAAACAGAGAGTAAGCCTTGAAATCTCCTGATTGTCTCGTTAAGCAGGCTCTGTTAAGGAACTGTAAAACAATTTGCATTACTTAATCTTCTGAATCCAGATGAGGTTCTAATCAATTACAGCCATTAAATGTGGGTGCGTCATATAACAAGAAGCCTAATGCATTCAACTAAGAGTCTGCTGGCTCACTATATCTTTTTCTATCATAAACAAAAAGTTATAAAAATAGCTAAACAAGTTATATACCACACAAAGCAAACAGCTTATTGTTTGGGAAAATAAATTATTTTGTTTTGTGGTAGCCTGAAACACAAAAGGACCTCAGTAAATACATTGTCAGGATTAAGGCATGGAGAATTTGGCTGTAGCTTAAGCTGTAAATTTACAATGAAAGTTAAGGGAAACTCAGTGCAAATTCTCCAGCCTATAGGCAAATATCCAAATATCATGTGATGCGGTTGCACTGATAAACTGCACAACCTTTTTCCTCTTCCTAATCTTTCAGTTAGGGATGCATTTTATCAGCTCCATTTCCAGTGAAAATAAGATATTGAGAGGTTTGGGAAGATTAAATACACAATACAATATAGTTACATACAGTGCTCCTGAATGGGGAGTGACATCAAACCGTAAATGTTCCAAGCAGGAAGTACCTAGCAGTTTTTGAAAAATGTGCCCATTTAATAATGTCTCAAGCTGGAAACACAAGGCATTATTAAACTAGCTTACAGCATGAGGTAAATGAAGACACATAAAATGAGGAAAATATATTTTTTTAAATAAATATTTCTGAAATTTTGCATACTTCAGGAATAAAAAAATGAAATAATTTAAACTTCAAAAAGATGTAACACAAAACTGTTTTATGCTCAAAACATGCAAGACAATACTCTTCCAAAGAATTCCAGTCTGTGAATCCAGAAAAATCTCAGCTGAGACCCACAAATGACAACCAGCACATGTATAAAGAATATTTATCTTTTTGTCCTTTACTACTTGCTTTTAGAGCAAGTGAGGGCAACTATAATACATCGAAGCATTACATGTCACAAAATGAGTTTTGTTCATTAGAGGAAAATTGGTACTAAGTTTGAAGCAGTGGAAATAATGTCATGACAGCTGAATCAGAAATTGAAAGGTAACCAGCTGGTAAACCAGTAAATTGCGATTTTATGAGCTGTGAATTTGATCCACAGACAATTTTAATAAATAATCTTTGAAATCAAATTCGTGTTTCTTAATTCAAAAGCATATAGAAGCATTCTTACTTGTTTTATTTATGCTATTCAATGCACAATGAGATCATGCATTATTGAGATGTTACTCAATTCTTGGTTAAGACATGGCCCAAATTATAACAACAATGCAGCGGCATTTTAAGAACTAGAGGCTAAATAACAGGAAACTATAATTGCACAGAGAAGCAGGTGGCATATGGCTGAAGGAGTACTGTGTTCCATACTGTATAGACATCATCTTTAGTTTTATAACTATCTTATTAATAAAGTGCACATGCAAATTCACATAATTACAGTATGTTTAGAAATTATGATCAAAGAAGTAAAGAGTCAAAAAAGAGTTCTGAATAAACCTGGCATTTTTTGCCACTTCAGATTTGAGATGAGGACGGAGCGCTTAGAAATCCTGCTGTACTGAGTCTGTGTTCCATCTTGTATAAATGTATTACTCTACTAAATGTCATAAATTTGTCAATATTATATTTTAATTAATATTTGGTTAGTACAGCTGCCTTCAAGAAAAAAACAAACCATGCTTTTGAGACTAACAACTACTGTACACTGCAGATCAGTATTTGATGATGGCCAGCAAGTCTACAGTGAAACATGTCAGATGGCAGTTGAGCTTAAAGTGATTTCTGATGTTGTCAGTGGTACAGGGCTACAGCTGTGGCAATGGACTTCCCTCTCTCCTCCACTCATACCCACCTATCTATCTTTTTCTATGTCACAATTTCGTAGCCTCATCTTCTTAGTCCACCTTTCATGTAAGTGTGTTATTTATTTGCTTTTTACAGGTTGAGCTTTGAAGAACACTAGAAGAAAATAAAGGAGATAAAGGAGAAAAATTCATTGCCACTAATCTATAATGTACATGTGCTATGAATAGTGTTTGATCTACCTGAGTCTTGAAATGGTCTTCTTCATGAATACTGCATGTAATTATTTTTAGTGCAAAATTTGCCAAAGTGCACCTGCAACTCTTGTTCATAAATACAACGGATCATCCGCGAACTCATCTGATATTTTAAAAACAAATATTTTTTTTCCATGTTTAATATTTCAGATGAATTTTAAAGCCATGATCAACATAGACTTCAAAATTTCAAACGAATGAAGAACAGTATTTTCAGAAATGATCAAAAAACCACTATTTTCATACAATGCACAGTTCTGCTTTGAAGTTTTCAACAACAGAATGTCATTGACAACAAATCAGACTAAGGATTGAGGATTTATGTGGCCAACAAGATAAATAACCAGAACTGAAGTTAATGAAGGAAAAGGTCTCTGTGCTTTCCACTAGTAGATCTGGAACTGACCACTGTCAGAGACAAGATACTAGACAAGTAAATCCTAAACTACATGATATGGCTCATTACTTAAATCTTGTGATACTCTTTCTATTCTCTTGACTGCCACAAATGAACAAGTACTCTGTCAACAGCTTGTCATCTGTATTATCACTGGACCGTGTGTGCTCCTTATAAAATACTAGCAATATCTGGAGTGCCATGACGCTTGTAGACTTGAGTCCTTCTTAATGACAACAACATGCAGGAATGGGTAATTGTGTTAAGATTGTTAGAACAAAAAAGATCTTCCAGATGCCTTGTAAAGGCCAGAAGATATCCTGCCTGAGATTACAAAACCAACTTGTAGCCATCAAGCAGTCCCACCTGCCCTGTTTGACTCCTGTTAGAACTGCTGATAACTTGAGTAACAAGCTTGGAAGCAGATGAAGCTGATGCTTGTCTTATCAGCCGTTATTTCCATCTCAGCACACAGAATTTGTCACATGCTGAGGCATTTGTTTGGGACATGGGAAACCCATCACTCCTTTCTGCCACCCAGAGCAGATATTGAACCAAGTTTTCCCAATTCTCTGTAGAATTCCCCAACCACAGGTGTAGAAAATTATACCCATTTTTCTGTTTTCTGGTTAATAATTAATTTTATTTTCCAGTTGGAAAAGGTTCAACAGGTGATATTAAGGAAAGATGACCCAAAGAGTGTTCCAGAAAGCTAAAGGACTTCTGAATTCAGAGAGCAGAATTTGAACCCAAATCTTGTATGCTTCATTAGACCCTAAGGTATGACCAAGGGAGGAGTATTTTTTTCCCCATTTTTTAATTTCGTATAACGCCGAAAATTCTTTTCACATTACATCTTTCCATTTTATGTTCCAGCAGATAATTCTTTTATATAAAACCATGGACTCTATTACAGAGGTGTCTTGGGTTTTTTTTACCTTGCTGCCCATTATCCAATCTTTTTGAGGGAGGAGGATGCTGCCTTGTTTCCTTTTCCTTCACCTTTCTTAAATATTTATTTTTTTGGTCTCCAGATGACAAGAGAGAACTTCAGCATGAATTTTAAAGATGTTAGAAATAATCCTGTTTTGTCACTTTATTTATTTATTTAATACAAAATTTGACTTTGTGTCATAGAATAACTGTATTGCTTTCTGCTTTCCCTAACAGTCCAATGAAAGAATTATGCATACAAATCATTTTACTGTTTAAAACTTTTGAATAAAACATGCTAACCTTGTCATACAAAGTGACAGGCAGAAATGTCACCATTGTTTGCCTGGGACAAATAATCCATATACTTCATGTATAATTCATCTGATCTTTAAGAATGTTTAACAATATTGAATTTAGATAAATTTCAATAGTATGGTGCACCAAACTCCCTTTATCAATTTACACAAGTGACTCATCAATTTAAGTCTGTATCTGTATCACTCTACCTCTGTTATCCCCAACAGGTTTGGAGGATGTTCTTATTTTATAGCACACAGACACTAACACTGCCCAAGTTGTATCATTCAGTATCCTCCTTTTGACCTTCTCTCTACCATTCTGAACTCCAGAACCTACAATAAACCAAGGTTGTACATCCATCACAGTGTCATTAGCTGTGAAGACACGTATCTAGTAGTAGCACATCTCAGGGCCACCGGATTCTGAAAAGGGATAGAAACACTAGTCTAGATAAGATTTAAATCCCTCCCAAAATAAGATTCCAATCCTTTCCTAAAGCGTCCTGTCCATCAAACTTGAAAAAGAACAAATCTGAAAACAAAGGCTCTTCAGTGGCAGGGAGAAGGGGAAACGTTTTACTGTAAAATGCACATGTGCACACATACATACACACACTTGCACATGCAGAGTCCTGCTGGCACTCCTCAGCCTCAGAAGGGAAAAGATGTGGGCTTGGCAGCTTGTAAGGTATCACTTCTGTGAAAGGTACCGGCCCTGCGCTGTCCATTTTGCATCGGCTCAGTACACACACTTAGAGGGCTGTAATCCTGAGGACCAGGAACAGGAGAGTTGTGGCCGGACATTTCTAAAATGCAGAGATTTTTTTCCCTTAAGACACACAGTATGCTTTTGAGTAAAAAGGCTTGCACAATGAAAATACAAAAGAAAATTAAATCTATCTGCAGGCTTTATGTGACAACAGCAGACAATTGTAAGTTGTCTTTCTTCTAGTGCTTAACAAGTTTGCATGATGAATACAGCAGATACTCTCAATCTAAACTTTGTGCACATGCATGGAGAGAGGCTGGCAAGTGGGATGGAATCTCTGTTGTGGTAAACTAAGTTTTTCCTAAAATTATTTTTCCCCAAATAGCTTTTGAACTTGCTAGAAGTTTGCTACTTCATCATGCTTCTATTTCCCTGATGAGGAAACCAAAGCAACAAAATATTGCAAGCAAACAAAAAAAAAGCAACAAAATGCAAATCTGCAAAGAGGAACTGCTTGGTGTCTTCACAGGTTTTTATTGCAGTTTCCTGGATGGAGAAAATAAACTCCAAATGAAGAAATCCAAAGGGTTGTAGGTCCAGGTACAGCCCTTTAGACAACAGGGACCTGGTATATGAATGAAGTTCCTAACTCTTAGCACAAAACTCTTCAAAGTAGCATGAAGTATGTTGTATTGTACTAAAGTGCACTCTACTTCTGCTTAAAAGAACAAAGAAAAATGATAAAAATATAAAGCTTCAATTCTGTCGCGTTCCCCCCCCCGCCCCAAAAAGAAAAAAAAAAAGAGTACTGGATTTTTTCTGGGCAGATTGACTTAGTGTTTGGCACTAATTTAATTCAGAAGTAGCCCTGTACAGGAAAATCCTAGTATCTCTTTTGTCATGACACTTTTCAGTTCTCCCAGAGTCAACAGCCCAATTTTTGAAACATTTTTCCAAAATATTTGCTACACAAGTCCAGCAGATGAACAGTAACTGGAAAGTTACAAGTATGACTGCAGATGAAGAAGCAGTAACAATATTTACTATCATCTCTACAGAAAAAAAAAGGTTTTTTATTAATTTATACCTTAGCAAACTAATTAAGCAAGTCATGCAATCTGTTTAATGGAGAAAGAGGGAAAGACAATAAAAAGGATCATTCCCATATGTCTCCTCTTCCTGCACATTTCTTTTCTATCTTCTGTCCACAAGTGAACACACCTCCATTTGAAACACACCTGTAAGCTGTTGGAAGATTTGTTACATTTCTATTGTGATGTATCTAAGAGTATCAAATAGTAAGGAGGGCAATATTAACTGGAAATCTGGATCAAAGGCCTCAAAATTATCCGTATTCCTTAACACAGTCTAGATAGTGGAATAATCCAACTTGGCTCCGAAAGCCTTAAATACATAAAGATCAGCAAGGTACTCCAGTTCTCTACGTTTCTTTCAAAAATTTGTTTTGATTTGCAGTCAGGATACATGGAGGCTGACAGCAATCATAATACCTATAAATTATGGTGCTGGAATTTGCTGATCTATGCAATCTCAAAACTAGAAAGTGAAAGAGAGAGCATTTCTGCGAATAAATTTAGATGGGACTGCAAGCCTGTTTAGGTCATCTGCAGGCAGATAAACAGAGATGGGAGATGGTTCCTACTCTTTGTAGAAAATCCGATATTGAGTGACCCTGGATTTCCACTTCCCCTAGTGTATCAAAGTCTGGTTAGAGCATGGGGTACAAAACCATTTGTATTATTACAAAACTTCTTTTGTTATAAGAATAGTTATGGGAGTAAATTAACATCTTTAATTAAAGACTTTAAAAATTAAGTCCAGAACAAAAATGAATTATTTCAGTTGAGATCATCTTACCTGTCTGAACATGAGCGTACTAAATAATGCAACTCTGAGCTGAGTGAACTACTACACCTTCTCATTTAGTAGTCACATCCAAGTTAATAGTAGTAGAAATAGTCAAGAAAGCAGCAAACATAGTGACAATAAAAAATTCTAAGGAAGATGTTCTTCTACAATAAAGAACTAGAAAACTAAATTAGACAGTTTTATTACATCTATTTTTTCACCTTACTTTCTATGTCTTCCCTATCTTAAACTTCCTAATCTGCTGGACTGTTTTATTTTTGTCAATGGTAATACACTTTTCTATGGCAGATAACAAAGGTTAGCTCATTATAAAATGCTAAGACCATTGTCAACATTTTTACTCAGTAGAGATGTTTTGGATGGGATAGATTTCCTTTTTAAAGAACTCATATTCTGGTTCTCTGTCAGGAGAAATCTCAGGCATTCAACTGCTGTATTCATTCTTCATTGGCTCTTTGCCTTAGCAATTTAGTAAGGGTGGTAAGCATTATGAATAACAATGTGTTAATAAATTTTGATTGGAACCTCGGGGTATAATTATTGTCCCCTGAATTTAGAGTGAAATTCTTACATTACTTGTAGCTATGTTACCTTCAAAAATAAAAGTTCAAAATAGATGGAATTATTTTTATTATATTTAATGGGTTTGGTAATAAATCCTTCCTGACTATATGCTGTAATCACTGCATCCTTGAAAATTAACTCTCCCTGTACAGGAGCATCATGTAAAATATTTACTTATGGAAACTTAGCCTCTATAATATTAATAGAAGCAAACAAAAAATGGACAGCTGAATCAAACTTAAGAATAGGAAAATACTAACACAAATACTATTGAGTTTTCACTCTGCATTTTAGGAAGGGCTATAAAGTAAAACCAAGCATTTAAATTTTCTTCTTGAACTTTTTATCAAAACATCTAGTGCCGGCAAAAGCAAAGTTGAAAGTGGAAGACTTATTTTTCAAGTAGTATAGTTAGGAATATACACACATGCTGTGGAAGAAATATTTAAGGACTTTATTT
This sequence comes from Fulmarus glacialis, assembly GCF_000690835.1. NCBI lineage: Eukaryota > Metazoa > Chordata > Aves > Procellariiformes > Procellariidae > Fulmarus > Fulmarus glacialis. The sequence continues at coordinate 22,166 of NW_009232442.1, forward strand.
TTTCAGAAAATAATGGTGTGATGAATTTTAAACAAAATAACCTTCTTTCTCTAGGAATTATTGCTCATAGTACTTCTGTACCTTTCCCATCTGCACCAGTACAGAACACAGAGCTGTGTATATCCAGGTAGAAATGTACTTTCTTGGCCATGGGAGAAAGTAAAACAATTATAATGCACTCTTTTTTTTTTGCTTTTTTTTTCCTTTGACTCATTCACATCAATCAGCAGTTTGCATGGATAAAAGCACAAACAAATTAGCAAGTATTCCCTTCAAAAAATTAGTGAGAAAGAGACAAAAAGAAACCAGGAAAGAATAATTATGCTTCTGCATTCACCTTCTCAGACAGAACAACTCAGCGACCCCAAAACTTCTCCATCCTGTGAAGATCAACGTGAGAAATTAATCTGAGGAAAATAATCTTGTTCTCTCTTTCTCCTGCAGTTGCAATCTGTATGGGAAATCACTGTACTAGACATCAATAAAAAGGAGAGAAAGGAGCTGCAACATGTAAAGGATGTAGTAAAGAAGAACTGGTTTAGGGGTGAGCATTAAGTTTTGAGACTGATCTTGAGATTGTGGGCTTTCAGCTAAGGTCGTATTTTGTGTGACAGGCAGCCTGGATAACTGAAAAAATGCTACCATATAAGCTTTTCCATGGCCAACTGTTGATATGTATACTTTTTTTTAAAAGTATAGAAATCTTTATTGAGAGGCAAATCCATTTTTGTTACTCATATAAATATTAATGCTTTTTCCTCCAAAGGTTGCCCAGCTTCTGAGCCTATTACCCAAATAACTATGTCTGGACATTCTTGACAAGATTTACCTTTTCACCTCAAGGCACTATCAAAATATTAAGTCTAGTTTCTCAGTATGGGAGGGGAACAGGTCGGGGAGAGCTATTGCCCTTTAGTAGGTGAAATGATAACTGAAAATTCCTCACTGCACTTGTGTGATTCTCAGTCAGATTAATTTTTAATTCTTTAATTTCGTAAAGGGCAAATCTTAAAAGTATTTTTTTTCCATCTTCTACAATGCATAAAATTTAAAAATGTCATGATCATCGATCAAATAACCATAATTACACAAGGGTATGACTTCTGCTCTTGGTTCAAATCCAAATAGCTCGGTGCTGAGTAAGTAATGGTCAGATAAAGAATAGCTGATATCTAGTCTTTCAGAAGATATACAGAGCTGATTAAAATACTAACGGTCATGATAGATTTCACTAAAAAGAAGCAATATAACCCACATTTAAAAGCATAAATTTATACCATATGTATTATACATACCACCAAATGCAACAAGAAAACAAATGCACAGATAAGCATCTCTTACATGTTTTTAACATATATATATACTGCTCCTCTCTTCCAGCATACCAAACAGAGCTCCTGTTTAGTTGTCCATTTTTAAAGTTGGATTGTGCCCCTTTACTTGCACGGAGCAGAGTCTTTCTTCAGATATCACCTAATAAGTTTCAATGGTTCCTTTTGTAGAGCTAGACTTAATTTAAATAAGGTTGGTAGGATCTGGACTTCAAACTTAGCAAACACACTTATTTCCATTTGTAACAGTAAAGCTTTTAACAACCATATCTGGGGCTCTGTTACTAGCATAACAACATGAGGCATCTGCCATCTCCATCATTTTAAATCTAGTAAAAACAAGCCTCTTAGTCACAGCTGAAATAGTAGTTTATTGGATGATATCTAAACAGCTGAGAGTGATGCTAGAGAGAAAAGCATGGGTATAATTATTTTTATACACATTTTGTATTTTAGACATTAAAAATTCATAACTTTTTGTACACTGAATTCACCATTAAGTGAGGAAGAGTTCATATTAAAGTATGTTTTATTATTAATAATAAAAATTATATAATCAATATAATTATTAAAATACACATTACATCATAGATTATAAAGTATTTTGTTAATGAAAGTATAATTAAAATATGTGTAATTGTTATTAAGTTAATATTCAAATTTAAGGGATTTAATATTACCTTATTTTTTAAATATGGAAATAAGTGCACTTTAATGGGTTTTCCAGAAATCCTACTAAAAGGAGACTGAAAGGAGAATGAAAAAAGAATAATATGTCCTCCTTAGAACTCTGATCTTATTTTTGACCATTACAGTAAAAGTCAAAAAAATTAATCTTCACTACAATTTATTAAGAGACCATGAAACTACTATGCAACACAAACATATCAATTTTGATAAATACTTTAGATACTTAAATAGTTTACATCTGGTTCTCTCAAGTTAACTAAAATCTCACAGAGATAATCTCACAGAGATTTTAGTTAACAAATAGAACATACCAGGTGATACAGTCAATTGGTGGTGGTGTTACAAGACATTATGCACAGAGAACCCAAACATGTAGTGAATGGACTTTTGAAAGGATAAAATTTGAAAAAGTTCAGTTCTTCTTAATAGTGTCTTGACATTATCTCTTACACGTAGCAGAGAGAAGGACGAATTTTGTTTTTTGTCCAAAAGAGCATGTCAACAGCACAAGTTCCAGCTATGGACTGCTCTGTTGTTTTTTAGTGTTACTGTTCCAATGTCTTTTCTGGCATCTCCACCCATTTGAAATTAGCCTTTGCAGTGAAGACCGGTGCATTAAAGAACCAAATACAGAGATCTCACTTTTTCAAGCGATACTGTTTGGAGCAGCTTCTTTGAAAGAACTCCACTGACCTTTTTTCGTGAGGATCATGCCCATCATCTTCTTCCAGTGTTGTGTGCTGAAGTCCATCCAGACTGAACCAGATATGTACTACCACACAGAATCATACACCACTGCAGAGCTATATAAGGAAACTCGTCACAGTCCTGGAGCTCCTTCCTCACGGCTGGGGTAAGCTTGGGGAAGGCTGGGGTTGGTTTAGCTTACTTCAGTATGTGAGCTGCTGTTACTGCCTCTACTCTGATCCAAATGAGGGAGAAAGACACAGCACGTAGGTAAAGCCACTGGACAGAGGAGGAATCAAGGAATTCTCAGAGGCTTAAGAAACTCATATCCTATATTGCCTTAGTGGTACTGAACTTTCCACAAAGTACAATAAAAATGTGAGCCGGAACTCAATTCCCTCTTCAGGCACAGAGAGAGATCTATTTCTACAAGCATCTCCTCTTTCAAGTCAAGCTTGTTAAGACTCCTTATTTCCCTCCTTATTTGGGGAAGTTCACCACGATTCCATACACTGTCAAGCTGAAGTATAATTTAAAGAACAGCTGTATGCCTGAATCACCTATTTAATAATCTTAAATACTGTCCTGTGTTTACAGATGAAAAGCATGCAGATTTTTAAAACCAAACCCCAGACTGATAGGTTAAATGTCTTACCTGAGGCCAGTTACTATGTCACAAACCAACTGAAGGCTATAGGTTGTCTTTTGTTGTCTGTTATCTCCATGTTTCAGGAATAATCCAAATGTCTGTTAAGAGATTCCTCAAAATAGTATCATTTATGTAGTCAGTTACACTGGGAAAAGTTTAAAAGGAATGAGGATGGCTTGGAGGTTGAAAAATAATTAGTAACCACTGGAGATCTCTTTTTACTATAGCAAGATGCAAACACTCCTGGGTCATTATTTTCTCATCAAGTGGCTAATGATAAACATTTTCTTTCTGTATTATTCTTCACTTCAAGTTCTGTAGGTTCTAGAAGCCTTGCTTCAGTATGTGATGAAATGCATGGATGTTTAATCAAAGGCTGTCCCTGCTATTAGGAAACATGTATCTTGATACTTGCCAGTGTAGTCAAGAGACTTCTGTTTATGAATTCTCCTCCACCCACTCCCCAAAACAGAATTACATGATCCAAATTTTGTCGTACCTCAGTTAACACAGTCATAAATGAGAGTCAATAAAAATAATTCAAACGAACACAAATATAACTCCAGACAGAATTTGGGCATGGACTGTCCTTTTTGTGCCAAAGCCATTTTTAAATGGGGAATGGTCCTTGATTCATTTCCCTGTACTGCCTCTAAACAAATACACAGCACAAACAAAAGAATGAAAATGAAACATGAGGGCTGAGGGGAATGAGGAGACAGATGCCCAAGTCACGACATGATTGTGTTCAGCTGCAAGGCAGGTTAGTGAGATCCTTAAACAATGTGATGGGCTGACCCTGGCCAGCAGCAAAGCACAACACAGCTACTTGCTCATTTCCCACCCCAGTGGGACAGGGGAAAGAACAGGAGGCACAAAAGCAAGAACACTCATCGGTCAAGTTAAAGACAATTAAATAAGTGAACAAAAGAGGAAAAAGTGATGCAAAGGCAAACACTCGCCACCTCCCACAAGCAGACCAATACCCAAGCAGTCCCCAAACAACGGCTGCCTTGGAAGAGCAAACCCCTCTCAGTTTTTACTGCTGAGCATGATATTATATGGTACGGAATATGGTCAATATATTGAACCTGAACCGATCCCCTCAGTTTTGCCCACCCTCAGCCTATACAGTGTGGGGGCGGAGTGGGAAAAAGATAAACCCTCAATGCAGTGCAAGTACTGCTCATCAATAGCCAAAACACTGATGAACACATCTTCACGGTTTTAGTCACATATCCAAGACACAGCATCATAGAGGATGCTGAGAGGAAAAATAACTCCATCCCAGTCAGACATCAGACACACCACTCGTTAGGTTCACCACCCCTTCAGTTATTTCAATGCAGAAGGATGGCAACACCTTCCTCCGAATCAGGGATCTGATTTTAATTTTGTGAGGCATTCTATTTTCAGCACAGCTGTAGCTGCCCCTATGAGGGTCTGATGAGCTAAATATAGGGGTATGAAAGACTAATGGAGATTTTTATTGTTGGAAAATGTATTTATGTACCCACAACAGCAGAACATGTTTCCAACATTATTTGCACCTAATCCCTGAACTACCAGGTCACCAGATTTGTCTGGGTCTAGCTTGGGATACACACTCACCTTTTCTCAGATTGGTTAAGTCTATGAAATGCAGTCTATATTGGCTGTATCCTTTAAATAGCTTCATACCAGCAATGGATGGACAGATAATGGAAAACTGGTATGGAAATATGATATTCAATCCAGCAGATATCTTGGTGATACAGAGTAGACCGCCAAAAATGTTTTGATCAAATTTCAGCCAGCACGATTAGTTTTTACCAGCTCAGCTCTCTGAATCAGGTGGCTGCAGCATTTTTAATCTGCTACTAGGAATTCTAGAAAAGGGTAAAAAAAATCTTAAAAAAATTGCATTTTGTATGAAGAAACACTTGTTTATTTTTAGGATTTTAGACATCATTTTATAGATATGTGAATGTGAAAAATAAATGTGTGCAACAAAAGAGGAGTTTTCATGCTATTTGGTTTTATGAATCGAAGAGTGAAATGAAAGAACTCTTTGACAGTCCTTTATGAATTTTAGAAGCTCATCTCATGCTTATTGAACAGCCCAGTGCTTCCACTGGCAGAGATACAAACACAGGGAACATAAAAGTGGTCTTATTTGGCAACCATCTACGATGAGTTCATCAGCTAGTTTATCAACAGACTTTCATTTCAAGTATTATTCTTGGTGTAGAATCCACTGTCTCCAGCAAAAGAAACAACAGCACTGGAAATCGAGAGAGACCACATTTTAAAAGTCTCAGTTAGTCTTCACGCTTGTGATGCTACAGTCATTCTAAACTGTGATCTCTTAAAACCTTTTTTTTCAAGAGTCCAATCTATTCCCTGAGTGTCTTGCCGACCTTTTGTCTCCAACTCCACTTTGTTATTCTATGTTGTCCACATGCTTGTGTGCTGCACAACAAATGAACGCCTATGCTCTCAAAATCCCCCTATGAGCTCTGCAGTCTCTCAGAAAAATGGTATTTAAAATAGTGAATCAACAGGGAAAATAATAGTGAGAACCTACTTTTCATGATGGTTTTAATTTTTCCTTGCTATAGATACACTAAACAATGGAAGAAAAAAATAAGTCAGGTGATAACACAGGTCAAAACTTGATTAGAAATTAGAAAGTCTATTTGTGATCTTACTTATCCTTAGAAACAGGCTACATTGCTTTGGGACACTTTGCAAAAGAATTTTCTCTCAATGGTTATTTTGTGAGCACTAAAGAAGAAAGAAAAAAACACAATATGCCTTCTTTGTTATTTTAAATTACAAAAAATACTGAAGGATGAGTTTCACAGTAAGTTTTGATCTTCCCTTATGCTTTCTTTCCTTTCCTTCCTTCCAGCAACATGCTCCAGACACTTCCTTCAAGGCACACCAACCACGAGGCAAAGAGTTGCTGAAAAGTAAGATACAAACAAATAAGTAAATAAATAAGCAAACGAACAAAAAAAGAAGTACAGTTTAGATTGGTCAGATTAGTGAAACTATGGGGCTCACACTGTGGCTTAATAAACTGTAAAACTAAAGAGAGAGGATGGGAAAGTGCAGCTGAGTGGGGGGAGAAAGATGAGGGAACTGAGTCCATCCTCCCTGACCCTTTTACCACAGTAGTCCACAGACAGATCAGATGAAGGCTATTGTGAAAGGCTATTTTTTTAGCCTGGTTTGGCCAGTGATCTCCTCAAAGCACTAAGGAGCTATAAATTATGCTGTTCAAGAACATAGTTTTGGCTTTCCATGAAAGCTCTTTCCTTTTTTTTGCTTCTCAGGTGTTGAAATAAAGAGACAATAAAGGAGGGGGGG
>NW_009232442.1:28907-44342 GCF_000690835.1 Fulmarus glacialis
GGGGAAGTAAGTACAAGCAGTAAAATACCCTCTCAAATTCTACTGCTTCAGACTCTTGTTACCTTTGATGTTGCCAGCCAGCCAGTCCCAGACAACCATAGATTTTTCTAGCTAAATTCAGTTAGAGTATCTAATATAAAAACACACTCAGGGAAAGAAATGTCATTTAGAGAAGGCACTCCTTTGACGCCTTCAGAAAGAAGCACTAATCATTCTCTGTCCCCTCCAGCTGGTCATCCTTCAACTGTTCTATAGTGATTTCACCATTAATAAGCATGCAAACATAATTAAAAGTCAGCATTCTTTCAGTCATAAGAAAAAAAAAAAAAGTAAGAAGTTCCATTGCCAGAAAGCATGACATGAAATTTGGGGAGTTACTGGGGAAGTTCCAAGTCCTCTGTGCTCTGTTAATGGTGTGTTTTAACGCACAAAGAAGTTAAGAAAATTAACAACCTGACATAAAGGAGCCATCAAGAACAAAGAACTTTGAAACCCTAAAAATACCAAATCAGAAAGTTATTTAATACAACTGTAAATCAGCTTAAAATGATTTCTTGCACCTCTCCATAGTGACTACACAGTTGGTCCTTCACATGCCACTTTTACAAGCTGACAAACACATTCCACACAGCAATGGACATCTACAAAATTAATTAAAGATCAATTTGATCATTGTTTTGAAGACTGATGTGTAAAAGATCTAAGATTTGCTCCTCAAAATAATTTACTGTTTGATTTCCTTCATAACTTATGACACTCATTTCATAACAACTCAATTATCATCATCTGTGCAGAAAACAGTATTAGATAAGAATTTTTTAAGCATTTTAGCTGACATGGAGACCTAGCATTCTTTTGTAAACAAAGTAGCTTCAGAACTTGTAAGCTGTAGGCACAAGGGAAAGTGTCAGAGGGAGTTTTACTCTCCAAATGATTTCAGAAAATAAACATAAAATATTGAAATATTTGTTAATAAATAAAATCTTTCTAAATCAATGTGCACATTTCACTTTTCAGAGAATAGGAACTTCTTTTTCTTTGTTTTAAAAAGATCCTGGTCTACACATAAACTTGAATACAGGTAAATAAACAGGCTCCTAAAATCAATTTTAATGGCTCGGAATGGGCCTACATTTGGATGTTTATAGAATAAAAGTGGCTAAAATTAATTTGGTTTAAGCCAATAATAAATGTATTCTCACTAGCTTTAGGCAACTAATTTGGGTGCCTAATTTAGAGACCAAAACTCCATATAGTTAGTAAGAAAAGCCACTCTCTTATCTCCAGGTGCTCTGATGAGCTGCCTTCAGAGAACTCTCCATGGAATGAGTTTGTTCCTCATGCTGGTTTCTAATGCTTTCATTTACAAAGGAAAAGACTTTCTACAGAAGATGTTGGATGATAATAAGTTTTGAATCTTTAGCATAAATGAAAATAATTGAGTAAGCATAGAGAATAAACTGTCACTGCCATTTAATATTCGGTTAATCTTCACATTCAATATTGGAAGGGTTTGCATCCCCACTTCTTACTTGTAAGTCTTTCTGACAGAGGCATCTTGATCATGCTTTTAGTTAGATGCTACTTAAAAAACTTAATCCTTACATACAGAATACATTGATGTATGGGTTCAGTATTGGAAATCAGGGACCTTGGCTGGTTTTTTCAATTGTATATTTTTATATAATTTATTGAAAATATATTACTGAGGGAGAAATATACTAAAATTGATAGAATGACATGCACTTTTCATGGAACAAGTAGATTTTATTTAAGAATATGGTGAAAGGGTGTGAAGGAAATTCAGCCTGATTCTTCAGTGCTTATAGAAATTATTCTTTTTTCTTTATGCTGGTTACACCAAGAAAGGAGGAACCTCCAGATCTAATCTGATGGAGTTTGTTTCACTTCAGTCCAGCTAAGCAAGCTGTAAAGCTTGAGAACTTGAATTGCAGAAAATTTCCTCAGTAGGTCCTGAATTACTCATCTTGTCTTATATGTAACTTGTGGAAACTTAGGGGACTGGAGGAAGCCACATAGAGAGAAAAGCTTTATGCTCAAAGAATAAAAATATCTTCCATTTGTTCAAGCACAGTGACTTCTCGGAAAAAAAGTAGGAAAGGACATACCAGCTAGATTAAATCTAAACAAATTGAATACTATTGGAGCGGGCTTTGTGTCAAACTCCTTGGAAACAGCTCACGTAAATGTTTCTGCCATCCTTCACCACATTCATACAGTTATTTTTCTTCAAAGCAAGCATAATTGATTAATTCTATTGCCATATTTTCTAAAGGAAATTTTGGAGGGTTTTTTTTCATTTTTTGAGAAATTGCTTTCTACCTGATGTTAATAGAAAGAAAATAAATATATAACCCTCTCAGTAATTCTTATCTCCATTAGGCAAAGGCTAATGGTTGCTGGGAGAGGAGAAGAGAGGAGAGGAGAAGAGAGGAGAGGAGAGGAGAGGAGAGGAGAGGAAGAGAATCCTCCTGTAGTCATACTGTTTACTAGGAGAAATACTCATATCCTGCCACCTCTCTTTTGTGACCGATTATAAATCCTCAGGTTCCTTTGTGCTCAGAGTTTTTTGAGACTGAAACAAGAACTGTTGGTTCTTATAAATACTTTGAATCATCCATTCTATTCTTTCATCTTCCACTCAAGACAGTATTTATAAAAAGCTAAGAAATGTCTTTTTTTTTTTTTTTTTTTTTTTTTAAAGTAGTCAGGAAGTCTGTTCCTAGACAACAAGCAAAGTTTGCAGGACACATGGCTTGAGCTTGCAAACTTTAATAAGCAATTTAACATGATCCAAAGACATCAGCAGGTTTTGCTTATGCAAGTAAAACTATTAACAAGAGCATATTCAGCCCTCAATCCATAATTATTCACAATGCTGTGAATTTAAAAATTTCTATGAATAAAATATATCTACATGCTCTTTTACATTAAAAAACCATCACAGTACATAAAAATCAATATAGTACTAGCAATTTATTCTCTGTAAAACAATGCTTACATGTCAAATGATTTCTTATCTGCTGAAATATGTTTATTATATAATGTACCAGAGAAAAAATGGCACTTCCACCTCATAAAAGCTGTGTAAACAGGATGATGTGGGAAAAAAGACCTTGAAATTAAGTGGTAAATTAACCTGAGGTGCTTAACTTCCTGCCTTGCATCCATCACTGGTGAAAAAGACAATTATATTATTGTTACAGAGGAGAAAAATCTGAGAGCTTGCTTTGATTGAAAACTCTATATAATTACCACCTTGCAAATTAATATTGTGCAGTTCGGTATTGAATCTTAACCCAGCTGCAGCATTTCTCAAATTTTCGATGGAAGTTGTTCAGAGGTGGATTGATATTTTCTACCACCACCTGCCCTTAAAAACTTTTGCCTATTCTTGACAGGTTTCTTGAATACTACACAGGAGCACCAATATGCAAAGATGTATGCAAAACTCATTCATGTGCTCTAACCTTGATGTTTTACAGTTGATACAGTGTCAATGACCTTTTTCCCTGAAATCAGAAGTTGCTCCAGTAAGAAAATAGTTGTTCTTCCCAAACTGCTGCATGATAAAGCAGTGCGTTCTTTCCAGAACTGCCTTCTCAACTTCTGCGGCACCCTAAACCTGCCACTGCCAAGGATTAAGAGATGAGTGAAGAACAAACCATACGTATAAGCTTCAGGCCAAAGTTTCTACAAACAGAGGAAATGGTTCAGTATACATTGGTTTTTCAGGAAGGAGCCAGGCCCTTAAAGACAGGGCAAAAAATAATTTAAATAATAATAACAATTAAAAAATACACTTATGTCTTATTTTCAAGCCTTTCAAGTTTGAAATCTACACTTAAATCTAAGCTTTCTCAAAGTCTGAGAGTTTAATGAGGATAATGAGAAAATCATAAGAAAGTGGGCAAAACTTGAGTACAATATTCCAAAGCTCTTTCAGTATCAAGATGTAAGAAAGCCATCTATTTAGAAATATGTACTTTATATTGAAGTCTGAAACTTTATCCCTCAAAACTGGTTAAACTTCTTCATTAGTCATTACATGTGTGAACAAAACTTTTTTGTATAACACAGTGTACTCCCATTCTAAGGTTCTCCCATGAAGAAAAACTTCATCTCTTTGTGAAAAAAATTAATCAGAAGCTTGTCTGAGTCCCAGGTCCTTTCTGAAAATAGATTAATGAGAAAAATCTTGCATGTAGAAAACATACTGGTGACAATCTCCAGGAATTAGTTCGAACAATACTATTTCTCTGTGTGACTGTCTAAGAAATATCGTAGAACTTAAGTGGATTTTAAAAGTTCACACATCTCACGTACAAGGTTTAGGAATATAACTTGCACTTCTTTGTCTTTTTTTCACCCAAGGCCACCAAAGAGCTTTTTGCTTTGAACTTTTGTCTTTCTACGTATACCTGTCTTCTTCCCAGCCTGTGCTCAGTGCACTACATAAAGAAACTTACCACTTCATTTTAAATACAGAAATATCAAAAATTGTAAGAAAAATATGCTCTCTTGAATTCACTGTTTACTAACATGCAGTCTTATAGTGGAGAGCATGAACGAGCACCAATGTAAACACAAAAACTGACCCATTCGTTGCTGACTCATGTTAAGAGATTACCAACTTCTACCTCGTTTTTTCCTCTCTACCCTGTCCTGATGTCCCTACATCCATGTTTACCACTGCTTAACAGTTTTCTTGTTCATCCTCTGACCCGGCTTTGCTGAGTCACTCTGGCTTAATTTCTGAAAACCAAACCATTTCATTTTTGTCCAAGGACTGTTCTACACAATCCGCTTAAAGGACAAAGTGGTGAGCAATCAAATCATAAAAACGAGATCAGTAATTTTGAGCAGCTGAGGGATTTGACCTCTGAATCCAGGCCCTGGTGAAGTGAAAGCTTGCCTGGAGACACAATGAAATATAAAGATGTCATATTTCCTTAAAGTCCTCAACACACCTTTCAAAAACAGACTCATTTTGTTCCCATAAAAATATACAAAGAAGACAATTTTTTAGGAATACTTGTCACAAAGAATATATTCTGTGAAAACAAAATTTGGAATTTAATTGCTATTACTGCCTTTTAGGGATTGTAAGATCAGAATTTCAGCCACAGCGAAGTTAACCTTTTCATAAGACTTTGATTTGATACTACAGTGAACAAGCCCATAAACCTTCAATATCGAACAAAGAATTTTCCTGCAGTCTGTGGCTTTGTCCGTGTTCTACCCAGCAGTCTAGTTCTTCTACACAAAGATTTATGTGTCTGAGAGAAGATTCACAAGATCACACAAAATGCTGCATAAAGCTCCCCTCTCCCCTTTTTTTTTTTTAGGAAATAGATTTTATCTGCATATAGCTGATGAAAAAAAAGAAAGAAAAAAAGAACTTAAATTTAAGATCTTAAATTTAGACCTTAGCATTTTTTAAAGTCCTCAGTGCACAAAAATTACTATTACACTCAAATAGCAGAAGCCATGACTGTAACAAACTCTAATTTTGCGTTACAGGGTTTTTTTGGCTAATGTTGCTCCTGGAGCCTACATAAAAATATTATATGTAACATTACAGATATATATATGTCACTTCACACATAAAAATACATATTTTATACATATGAATATTATATGTAGCATTAATAATTGAAAACTCTTTAGAAAAATCTTATAGGGCATCAAATCTAATTTGTTGTGTAAGTTCCCTACTGTTGGGCATTTAGAAGGTAGAAAAATCAGATGAGTGAACTATCATGGGTTTACTAGTGCTAGCTCCAAGGTTTTTGTCTTAAACAAGACATGCTGTAAAGTTTTGTGATGTTTTCACTGATAAGTAATAAAAAGTTACCTCAAATTTGGAAGTTTTTGAAAAATTTAAGAATGACAATCTTCTGCTGTGTAATAATGGCAGATATACTCAAAACACCAGAAATTAATCTGATTCCTTTTCTGTGTAAAGAAATGAGGCCAAGTTCAAGACCAACATAATCAGGCTCAACTCTGTTGTAGTGGGTTTTAGCTACTATACATCTCTATCACATTAATATTAATGTGATGCGTGGAAGTGGAAGAATTTACAAAAATTAAAAAAAATAAAATGTCACCATGACGTTACATCTAACTCACTACTCAGTAATGGTCTTGCTTTGAGCCTAATTTTAAACTGGAAAACATCACTGTAGAAAGGCAAGAGTTTCCCCATAATATCCCAGTCTTGATATCTCAGATGTAAGGTGCTGAAAAACACAAAAGCTAGAAGAGTGTGTTGGAAACTCACATTTAACAGATTTTTTGCAAATAATATTTCCATGAAGGCCAGCTGAATCACCAATGCACAATCACTGTAATTCTGAGACGTCTGCTTGGCTCAGCAGTTTTAATACACAGATCAATTTTACATTACCTCCTTCTGGCTGTGAGTGCCTGTGAGTGCTCGTAGAGGGAGGTCATAAAACATTTATAGGTCTAAGAATGTAAATTGCAGCAAAGAGTGAATCCTGAATCTGTAGACAAACCCTTGAAAGAGATTTTTCTGAGAAGTCTGTGGTAAGCATTTGCTCTGTCTCACACTCCATAAAATTTTCATTTTCATTTCCTTTACAGAGTTTATCTTTTGATTAGCATTTGGGTTTCTAATAGACAATGTTAAATGCCACATATACTAAAAATAATATGCAATAATATTTCTTGTTTATTATTAAACTCCCATGTACCAAAAAGGAGGGGAAATAAATAATGTTCCAGTTCTACTTTAGGTGATTAAGCCAACAGATAATTCAAGAAAATTAGAAAGATTGCATTGACAAAAGAGTGCATAATAGCACTTGGCAACACAAAGACTGGCTTCTTTCAGATCAAATGTGAATAGAAAGATGGTTTATTTAGTTTTATTTCATATGACGTTCTTGTGTGACAAAGTTCATATTGAGTTCTAAAAACATCCAACTTCTCCCTCGGTATTCTGTCATCAAAATCAAATAAACTTTTCAGGTAAGCGTACTATGGTCATTGAGCTCCAAATTAAGAAGTCCATTTGAGGCTTCATACCTCACAGCCTAGACACCCAAGCCTTCCTGGAAAAGTCTACAATATGAAAATGGTACAAAGATTTCAAGATCTGAAGCATGCGGGAAGTCACCAATAAGAAAACCACAGAATTCTCAAACTCTTTGCATATGTACATCTTTCATGATTTTTGGAATGGCTTACTAATATAACAAAAGAGGTAAGCTGGGCAGGATAGAGACACGCGTACCTTCTGGCAATCGCTAACAACGGGTGCGACCACTGTCACTAAATCAATGCTGAAACTATTCTATTAAAAAGTGAGAACCAAGGAGAAAATACACTATGAAATAATTATAAAAAGCCAGAGTTTAGCCATAATGACCCAGACTGCAAGTACTGTCCACATCACACAAATTCTGCTGGGAAGAAACTATGAAATAAGGTAGGGAAAAAGTCACTAGTGCTGACAAATGAAATCAGGAGAATGTCAAACGCAATATACATCTTTATTCATGGCAGAGGACTGATAGATATCCACATCTGACAACTGAGTAGTCTGTCCAACTTAACCCCTGCTTCGACCTCCTCTCCCACGAATGTTAGAAAGCTATGATATTAATTAAAAAAACAGAAAATTACTAGACTTGCATTTGATAAGAATGAAATGACTAAACAGCAGACAGGAATCTTATGCATATATACATGCTGGGAAGGTGGTTTTTAGGTTTTGGTGTTAGAGAATCACAGAGTAGTTGAGCTTGGAAGGGACCTTTTGAGATTGTCTAGTACAACCCATATGCTCTTTTTCATACACTGAATTGTAGTTGGAATTTCCTTCTTCATCAATACCTAAGCTGTTCCTTTCAATCCACCTCATGCAAAGCAAAGAGTGCGCTCCCATAATCAAGTGCACAGGATTCAGGAGAAAAAGAATCAGTTAGAGTGACATTTATTAAGCTCTGAAGGTCTCATCTGAACGTCAGTGAGTGTCATCTGCTGATTTTACAATATTTACTTCTTATATACTTTGTAGGTTGAAATGTTATTTATGTGTTTCTGTGCTAATGAAAATTGAAAACTAATGTCCACAATGCCTGAAGTTTTCCACAGCCACTCAATAAAATTCAGGACCTTTAACCACAACTTGAGTTTGGCCTTAGAAATGATAGATGAAACTTTTAACATCTAGGCAGAGCAGGTACTGGAAAATATATGCAAATGCATAAATGTAGGAGTCAGAACATGCAATTTCTCTCCCTACCAATACCAGTGATTTTTGTTTTCTTTCAAATTTGGAAGTCATTTAATCTTATCTGCATAATGAGGATAACAGCTATTTGACAGGGTACTCAATCACAGATTCTATTCTTGGATCCCTGGGGATGCAAGGTAGCAATTACACACCTTTCTTCCTCCGTCACCTCCAGTCTGTTGTGTCAGTTACTATCTCCAGCTCAGCTCCCTACCTCTCTTGTACCAATCTTGGTTCTCACCTTCACTGAGTGCTACGCTGTAATTCCAGTCTTTCCTTGTTGCTGAGCTCTTCACCGCGGTATCTGCTCTTGCTAAGCTCTTTCCAAGGACTCACCAGTTATTTGCCTTTCTGCATCTTGGTATCCTCTATGGGAGCTACGACAGCAGAAGCCTGTAAAGTAGAGGGAAGATAATTTTACTGTCTCTGTTTCAGTACCTTGTACTGCTCCAGTGTCTTGCTGTAACAAGAAGAAAACATAACAGAAGTTTTACTCAAACCTAAAAGCCCCAGACTGGAACACGTACAGAACAGACGACAAAGTTAAATGCCACACTCTAAAATTAAAGTCTTCATGAATCACGTAGAAAACTGTAGGTGTTTTCATTTTTTCCTAAAGCATAGAATTTGGCCAAATTATAATGATTTAAAGGATTTTCAGGTGGAAGACAAATATAAAAACCAAAAAAACCTCTCCACCCATTAGGCCAATGCAATAACCTTGACAACTTTCAAGACCCTTTCCAGACACGGCAAGGAATTTCTTAGCAAAAATAAATTCTTTTTTAATGTTTTTTTTTATGGACAAATGACAGTATTTTCCCCTGTGTCTCCTGACAAATAGGCTGGTGATTCCAACATTACCACTTAAATTTGGCCCGAGAGAAACACATCATCTAAATCACACATTTGCAAAGTTACACAAAACTTAAAAAGGGTAGTTCAAATGTTAAGTGTGCCACAAGAAGTAATGTTATTATCCAAACCTCCTGTAACAATGCTGGGTCATAGTCCATAGATCATAATTTCCTGTAAGAAGTGAGATGCCCTCTACAAATGTCTGTCAGTGAATTTTAACACTTTTCAATATCAAAACATGAATTCTTTCTTATTGTATAATGAGAACAGAAAGGTAAGAGTGTGGAAACTACCATAGTATTTCTGAAGAAAAATCTAGAGCAAATTAAATTAGCAAAGCTTCCACACTTCTCCATTCTGATTCTGAAAACCAGAGTATATATTAAAAAAAAGTTTATTCCTTCCTCATTAGTAGTGGTACTCTCTGCAAGAGCTGATTTTTGTCCGTCACAGCAAGTCATTCAGATTCTGTCCTAAAGTTTTTCTGCTAAACTACAGTTCATCTAAAACTTTCAAAATTATAATTAATCTCTATAATCAACTTCAAGAGACTGTTCCACCTCTAAGTATATCTCCCACTTGGTCTTCATGGAGACGTGTAAGCAGTTTTTTTCTCCCCCTCCAAATTATTTTCACACTCTGTCAAAAATTAACAAGTGGAAGCATGCAGTATATGCATGCTTATAACAAACTGGACCAGACCATCATACTTCAGTGCTTTGAGATGAATCATGAAGTGCCTATAACTCTCAGGGTCAGGACAGATTATCTCAGAAAGGTTGTACAAAGTCCAGAGGTGTGGCAATTTTAGTTCCAGATGGTTTTGATCCAAGAAAATCAAGAATGATAATTTATAATAGGTTTTTTAGGATTGTTTTGGTCAGGGCAAGTCTTATACTAGTGTTTCTGCATTCTTGGTGCCAGATATGATATTCTAGCAAGGATGGAGTTGGAATATTACATATTTGTAGCCTTTTTATCAGGGAGTGTCTTCCATGGGATTAGGTAGAAGATGAATGCACAGACCTAGGAACAGCAGCTAATTTTGTTTAATTTTAATTTCTGAACTGAACTTTCCAAGAGCTTTGGCAACGTCACAGATATTGTCTGCTGCTTGATCTACTGTTAAACAGTCATATTAGCATTAACAGCTATTTCTTCCGCTGCACCAGTGAAATCCTTAACACCACTGTAATTCACACATGGAAATTTCAGCACAACAGTTGAGCCAAAGAAAGATGTCTTGTGTCAGCATGCATGATAACATAGAAATAACTTTTGGCTCTGATTTTGGAGAGGGTACCCAAATCAAAGAAAGGTAGAAAGAATGAATGATGTCTCATTAAGCTACTATTTCAATAATTTGAACAAGCTGAGAGCAATTAGATTTTGATAGAGATTTGAGGAATGAAACTATCTCTTCACACAGAATATAAGCTCTTTTGTTTGCTAAACAAATCTAAATTAACCCAGTCTTGCTCCCTTTAGAAATCGACAAAGAATGTCAAGGCAAACATGACATTTGCTGTGGAGAGGGAAAAGAAAAGACATTGCAGAAATATTTTATGAACAGTAGCAAAGTCTGGCAATTAAGTTGAAACCTGAACAAGGTTTCATTGTCATTGTTTATATTGCTTTTTAACTAGCTTGTGATAATGGCAATATGCAAACATAATTATTCCACAGGATTTTTATAAACACCGTATTAGATTTTTCCCTTCCCCTAGTTTATCTGTCTTTTACTTCCAATCTTTCTGAAAAACTCTTTTCTGATATGATTTTACCTCCATTTGTCTCTGTGGTTTTAGGTTGATTTTAGAGAAGGATTTCTGTTAGTTCTCTTCATTTCTTTTTTTCAATGAAAAAACATAACATGATGCAAAATCAAACACCTATTTTGAGGAAATCTACAAGTGGCACAAAATGGAAAAGTAGTTTTTTCTTTTCCTTTAACTATCCACAAGTAAATGGGTTTTCTGTCTTCCGTTTAGTTTAGTCAGTCTGATATTTTCCTATTTCACATTGTGCTTTCTTTTTTGTGTGTTAGTCTTTCCTCATGACTCATGTGTGCCTTTGTTGGATTCTTCTGGCTGTCTCTTTGTCTAATTTGGTTTTTATGAGACAAAATATTAACCTACAGAATCAAGTACAATGGGATACCATAGGGACAACAAAAAAGGATTTTTTTTAAACAGATAATAAGGAAACTCCAAACTCTAATTTGTGTTTCTTTTAAATGTATTCTCTGGAGAGTAGACAAGCAAATGAGTGTTATAAATCATCTTCTTGAAGGCTTTTTCACAGGACCCATCTCCAAGCTTTTTTGTTTACTCTTTTGGACAAGAAAATGCATGAAATGAACAGGAAAATCACATGTCCTATGAACTCCACTAATGTGGCTTGTATATTTCTAAGTAAAATAAAAATATCCTTAGCATTTTATATCCAGGTTATTTATACACACATGCTATGCTAATTTTCTTTCTGAAGCAATGACGCTGATAGTAGGGGTATTCTCATAGCTGAGTAATGGTTAATTGGGTAAAAGGATGGCCATATGTTTTCTGAGTGACTCTGACTCAGCAGTTTGTATCTATTATTTTCCCGTGCTTCAGGGAGGATGGGAGGAACTTGCTTCCCTAGTTGTTTGCTGAATTTTCATCTAGAAACCCTATTAATTGACAATGATTACATGATGCTTGAGTTACCTGTTCTGTGGAAGACGCACATTGCAGTGTAGCTAACAAGCATAAAGGTGTAAGCAAGAAAATAAATTAGTTATCTGAAGTTCAAACTGTGCGGGCATGGAAACTTTTAATGCAATATGAGGTGAAAAAAAAATCTGACCCTTAATGATTATAACTAATGACTGCAACAAATGCTTTAGCTAAGAGAAAAAGGTCAACAGGCTACTTAGCATGTAAGAAGAGACAAAAATGGTTTAATGTAGAGCCAACTATTTTCCAACTTAGACTTGCATATACTGTTCAGGAGTATACCTTGCAAGCATGCCACTTTTTCATACATAATGGGTTTCACGCTGCATTCCTCACATTTCATAGAAGGTCTTGTCAGTAGTCTAAACAAATAAAACTCAAGTTCTTATCTGATATTGCACGTCTGGGGTGATGTTACTTGGGATTCATGAAATACTATACTGGAGCAGATCTGCTTACCATTTAACAAGATTATACACTTTTGACAACTCTGCATCTTGTTCTGTAATGCGCCAAGTCATTATAGAAAAGAAGACAAGGCCATTTTTTTCTTCTTTTCAACTTTTCTTCCAGAAACATGAGCTACAGTGATAGTATCTGCTATAAATCGTATGATTTAGCATAATTACACATGCAAACTTTATGTCTCTTAAGACTTTATTCTACATCGATTATGAAATATCTTTACATTGTGCTGTATAACTTTATATAAGAGAGTTATTAATGGTCTCATAAAAATCAGAGGAAAGTTAGTGACGTAACTGAACCACCCTACATTTCTTATACATGAAAAATCCCATATTGTGTATTTAAATAAATGAAATATATTATTAGATCAGCTGCAGAATGATACCTGAACATATTAAGTCTGTGTGACAGGTCTGTACATATGTCAGTGTGTTAAATTTGGAGTGTTAATTTTGTTATTTTGTCATTGTTCAATGACTGCTTGTTTTACTTTGTAATTACATCGTTTCTTTTTTTTGGTTTGGGTTTTGGTTTTTTTCATTTTGATAATTTTAAAGGTTAACACATTTTATTCTGGTTTTGGAATTTATCATATGTTAACTTAGTTGATATTGTCTACAGTGAGAAAGCCTTTTTTTTAAGTTATGAGATATTCGTTTCATTCACGTGCTAATGATGCCAAACTGGTGTGACTTATATGTTTGTGCTAGGTGTCCGCTTCTGTCCAGTCTCCCTCCCCAGCTAATACAGTTCAATCTTACTCAGTCTGTGTGAAAAAAAAGTTGTTAAAAAAATGTATGTTAAAAAAATCTGACAATTGTTTCAGTAAGAGTGCTAACTTTTGAACAGGGACTAGAAATTTGTAGGTCTAATTTGTAAAAAGCTCTATTTCTTTGTTAGAAAGTGAAAAGTGACATCTCCATGAAAATTTGTTAATGCAAAGATGCAAAACTGAATTTTCTTGCTCTTTTGGTACATGCTGTACCAAAGGCTTAGACAAGGAAAGCTGCCATTTTCACTCTCAATGTTTCTTATTAGACCTAGGCAGATTGGAAGAAAGGGAATAGCTTAATTTGATAAAAACGAATGAAAAAGGCTGCTCTGGAAGGGCTAACAAAAGGGAGAGGCTATTAGGAGGAAAGGACAGCACCTGAAGACAGTGGAAAAACCGGCATGCGGAAGAGCTGATGAAGCTAGGAGGAAAAGAAGCAGCGAGGGAGAGATGTCACCAAGCTCTCTGTACAACTATTGGTACCAGACTGACTCTGGCTGGTACGTTTTTCCCAGCAGATTTCCTTCCAGACCCATCAAAATGCAGAGGAAGCAGACTGAAATAAGAGATATCAGCTCTCATTTCTATTTCTATTCAAAAAACTTGAGATTTAGGCAGAGGACGCTGTATCTAGTCTTCTGCTTTCTCGTGATTCCACATCCATGCAAATCACTGCAGCTGTACTGTAGATCTGGATTTGGGACTAATTGGCAATAATGGAGAAACAACTGCAAAACCCAATTAAAAATATCCCACTTTCATCCACTCTACACTAGAAACAGCCTTTTAAGCTTTGGTTTATTGGTGGCCTCACCTAACCTGTGCTACCTAGCATCTAACACCCCTGTTGAGAGTTGACTCAAAGAAAGAGCAAAAAATAATTACATATCTGTACATTATTAATAATGGATTCTGCAAAGGGGAATGTATTTTAAAAGATTAAGAGGGAGGCACATACTCTACACAGGATTAAGAAAAAGTCCTGTTTACAGGCTGTCAGTAAGTATTGCAGTGAGGTACTGGGCTTTCTCCATGCCACCAACTCTGCCCTCATCTTGTCACTGAATTCAAATGCCAAAATGCTGTGAGCAGTTTTCTTGCAGATTCACCTGGGCAGCAACAGTGAAGAGGAGGAAGTTACAAGGGACAAAGGGAAAAGAATTGTTACACAAACTCAAACTATCATGTCTAGTTTTTTTATTAAATCTATGAACACTATCATCTACTTTCTCCAGATTTATGAACATTCTCATTTCATATTTGATTAACAGAAATTCTGAAATCACCTACAAGCACTGTCAAGACTTTACAAATAGGGATAACTACTTGAGAAAGCTTTTCTTTTTTTCCTTTTGTTGCTAGATGTAGACATACTTCAACAAGCAGATGAATATTAGCTGTATATAAAAGGCAGTGCCTACTATATAAGAATAACATTTGAGGTGTCCTCCTTATACTGTCACAGAAAGTGATGCCATACCTGAAACAGAAACTGAAAAAGCATGATTTTCTCAAAAGGGTGGGAATGATAGGTCACCAAAAAAGCAAAAAAACAAAAGGGAAATTATTCACGTGAGATTTGCTGATTTTTTGTAAGCTTGGGTAACTTGATAAACTGATTTTGAGACTATGCTGAGCATACCTGCTCACTGCTTCAGACACTTATTCCACATCCACCAGATAAAAAGATGGTTAAAAACAAATCCATTGTGCTGCAATAATGAAATGCAATCAGAAGGCAGATGAATGCCACTGCTTTGTACAATTAGACCTATGGACTCAACTTTGTTTGCAGCAAGGAAGTGAGAGGAGAGAAACTTTAGCCACTTTGTGCTTCTTGTTTCTCTGTAGTCCTTGGGAAAAGACTTTTAATCCTGCTCTTCTAAAGTAAGCTGCAAAGACCGTCTTTTAACCAGAACAGCAGAAGATGGAGTCAGAACCATGTCCCTCTCTTTCATACTCCAGAGATTTCACATACCAAATAATGCAAAACTAGCAAAGATTTTGTTGTGTAATGAACGCCCTAAAACACATAAAATGAGGTACAGCCACCAAAGAAAACCCAACTAGAACAACACCACAGGAAATAAGAAGATATAATGTGAAGATAACTTAGGGCATTTTAATGAGGGAACAAATACAAATCATAGAAACATAGAATTATAGAATCATAGAATAGTTTGCGTTGGAAGGGACCTTTAAAGTTCATCTAGCCCAACCCCATCACCTAGTCCAACTCCCTCAGCTCAAAGCAGGGCCAGCTAGAGCAGGTTGCCAAGAGCTTTGTCTAGTTGAGTTTTGAACATCTCCAAGGAGGGAGACTCCACTTC
>NW_009232442.1:44619-44840 GCF_000690835.1 Fulmarus glacialis
GACCCGCTCCAACAGGTCCATGTCTTTCTTGTGCTGAGGACTCCAGAGCTGGACGCAGTACTCCAGGTGGGGTCTCACCACAGCAGAGTAGAGGTGAGACCTGCTGGCTACACTTCTTTTGATGCAGCCCAGGATAGGGTTGGCTTTCTGGGCTGTGAGTGCACATTGCCAGCTCATGTCCATTTTTTCATTCACCACTACCCCCAAGTCCTTCTCAGCAG
>NW_009232443.1:0-7330 GCF_000690835.1 Fulmarus glacialis
ATATATATATATATATCTATATATATATCCTGTTGAAGTACTTGATAAGGTGAGGAAAATGTTTACCCCTGGCTTGCATAATTTGGATTTTCTGAGTACATAGTTTGGCTCATTCTCAAGTTTGTTCCTTAATAATGTTGTTATTTCAGTCACTTAACAAAGAATGGCTGCATCCAGTATTCTAAATTATGTTTTGGCTCACAGATGTTACAAAATCTATTAATAGAAAAATTGAGGTTAGCTTGCTTAGGGCGTGTATAATGAGCTAGGAGGTAGCTAGCTGTGATGTTGCTAGTGACCCGCAAGAATAATTTGTACTACACGTTGAATAGCTCATTCAAAACCACTTAGAAACTCTGCCTTTGACTGCTTGCCTATCTTGATCAGAGATTTCATGATACCATAGTATGCTGGCAATTACTTTGTACAGCAACCTCTCAATGTTTTGGATTGCATCTTTTAGATGTGCAGTATATCATCCTTTGCATGTAGCAAGTACTGCTAACATGATACTGTAAAAGAACCCTAAAATCAAGTGCATTTGTTATAATTGCGAAAGAAATTTTTTTTCCAGCAGTTTTTCTGTTAACTCCACTAAGAAAATGTTTAAACATATAAACAGTTAAATGGAAGAATTTTCCATCCTTAAGCTACATAAATAAAATGTGTCAGAATTCTGGTAGCAGCATTAATCCAGAAAAAACAACTCTCTGTACCTTACAGTGCATATTTAAGAACAGAAGTACAAAATGCGTCATATGCATAGTGAGGAAAATAGGGTCGTGTTTGTAATATCTGCTAATAATCTTGGAAGCTTTCTTTGGAAACAAGGCATTAAAATAACCAAAAGGCTTTTTTGTAGTAAAGTTACTGTTACTTTGCAACATGTCCAATACTGTATCAGTAAAAATTTTGTACTAAATCTTTGAAAAATTAATAAAATAGGCTCTTAAAATTTTAATCAGTATCGTATCTTTGAGTAGCTTTTAACCTAGATATGTCATTCTTTGTAAAATATCAGACTTTTCAGACCATGATAAGCATAGAGGTTTGTGTTATCTCTTTCTTGAAGATACAATTGGATCTCTTTGGCTGGAGTAAGTTTCAAGATGTCATTAAAAAAAGCTCTCTTAGCCCATGAAATGTGTTTCAAATATATTTATTTTAACAAGTATAATCCAAATGCTTGCTTAGAAAAATGTAACTGCTCTGGTGTATTTTAGTGTGTTCCTTGGTTAGGTCATGTAACTGAAGTTTCTTAACATGTAACGTTTGAGTTGTATGTGCAAATGCCTGAAGGAATTACAATGGATTCTGTTACCTTGAATCTAACATCTTTTTATTTCTATTATTGATTTTAGGAAACACTCCTTTACATCTTGCTGTAATGTTGGGACATAAAGGTGGGTAAAACCATCAATTTTGTTAGCTCTTAAATTATCCCGAAGACTTAGGGGCAAGAGGAAAAAAAGATTTTTCAATTTTCCTGAACGTGATCTTGTGTTTCAAGCTAGTTCAAAGTTGAGGTTTTCTGAAAAGAAGGTGCCACGCAGACTTGGAAGAGCAAAGTTGGAGAAGAAATCAGAGCTGTTCCTTAGGGCAAAATCAAGGAGCTAGGTAGTGAATGGGATAGGGTGGCAGTTGGCCTCTGTATGAGCCTAGAACAAGAACAGTGGGGGGACCCAGCTCCTCTCTTTTTGCAGAAGGAAATTGGAAAACTTGGAATATCATAGAAGATTGAGAAACAACTCTAGGCAGTGGAGGCAGGCATATGCACATCTGCTTCCCCTTTGGTGTCCAAGCAGCTGAAGCAGAGGGATATGCTCACTATGTGTAGGCAGGGGACTTGGTCCAGGCAGATCTCTCTTTTAATGTGCAATTAATTCATGGTACAGAAGGGTTATTAATTTCTGTTTGTGTGATGATACCCTTTCTCTTTGTCAACAGTTTTCTGGTTATTAGTGTCACTTGCTTATGTTTGTTGCTGATCTGCTCAATAGAGGTGTTGAACAACCCCGTTTAGCTTTTTCCCAGTGAAGTGAATCAGAATAACATCGTCTAGAATAAAATGACTCTGTGAGTGGAAGTGTAATTGCTCACCTGCTTTTTGTATACTCCTTCACTCGATTCGAATTTCTGACCCACTGCCGAGCTGTTTCTTCGTGTTTCAAGACTGCCCTATGCGGGGCACAGGACAGCCTAGAGGACTGTGCAGCCTGTTGATTTATGATGGCTTTCATCCTTCCAGATATCATTCGAGGATTTCTTTACAGCAGAATTTCAAGGCACAATTTAAATTTCTACTTCAAATAGAAAGTGTAGAAGTAGACATGTTTCAAGACTTGGAAGAAACCTGGAGTATGATTGTTAAGTCTCCATGACAGTAAAATTCTTTTTCACTACTGAAACAAGAATGGCTTGGTTTCATTCAGCCATGTGAGTCCTATGCCTGGTACGTGGTACTGCTCCATGAGAGAGCTGTTGTTAACCAAAACACCTGGCAATTTGGAGAGGGGAATACAGGAAATGCAGTAAGTTGTCTTAGGGTGTTTTGGTAATACCTAGGAAGTGATCTAAGACAATTGAGAGTTAGAGTGGGAAGTAATTTTGAAGGAAGAAGGGAGAGAGGTGGCTTATGCAGAAGAAGAAACAGTAGAGCTTGCTGAAATCTGCCAATATTGGTCTAGCCTGTGATACTTTTTAAATTTAAAAAAAAAAAGACGACAAGAAGAAGAAGATATGCAGAAACTTTTTGAGATAGGAGTGAGGCAATATGTTTTACAAATGCCTGCCTACTAGAAGTCACAGATAGGAGTTTTTTTTCAACTTGCTGAAATGGTGCTTTGTCAGAACTGCTGTTTCCCAGTGAGGGTCCTAGACTAGAGGCTTAGAACAACGGAAGGAAACAGAGGCAGAAGCCTTCCTTTAATTTCTCAGCCTTAAATAAGACATTTTTCTTTGTAAAATAGATTTTAGTTTTCTAACTACTTTGCGTTTTAAAGCAATGATGATCAGCTATGTGTATGACTTCTGTTGTGCCTTATTGCAGTGTTTGTTTCAAGCTTTAGTTTGTCACGGTCATTAGTTAATATTTACAAATTTTGCACTGTTGAGTGTAGAAGGGTTTGTGTGCTTTTTGGTTAAAAGGTGATTAGCTGTCATGAAGGGACACTTTCCATGTAACTACAACAGTATCATACCACATTAATAAATACAAAAAATTTTGATCAAAGATGCTTCTTCTAATAAAACTGATAGAAAAGAGTTTACCAACTTTAATTCAGTATGGTTGAATATTTATTCCAAGTCTCTCTTAAAATTTGGTTATTTTATGTTTCAGCAATCTATTCAGTGCTGACAGAGTCCTTGAATAGGAGTTATCCTCATGTATAGCACAGCGAGGAGACGCATTTCTTCCCTCTACTCATTTTCTCATTGCCTGCCTGTTTTAGATTTTAGTTTGCAGTTCACCTCATGGCTTCTTTCCATATAGTCAGTCATCCTGTGTGTGAAGCCCTAAATCCTTTACGATGCTTGTGGTGAGACTTTGTCTAGCTTGCCTAGAGCAGGGCTATTTGCGCATGACATCCAGCACAATACCTGGTTTTACTGTTTCGACTTTGAATCCTGCGTAGTTGTTGATCCACCAAGAACCCCAGGTCCTTTCCTACCTTGTTTCCTTGTCTGTCTCACTGATACCGAAGGTCAGTTTTCTGTCTTTCTGGGGTGATGCATATAGACTGTTCAGCTGTATATAGCAGCGTTATAGCCAGTCTTTTCTGAAGTGCGGGATGAATTTACATCCTGTTTGTTTAACTGAAAATGTAATCTGGCTGGTAAATGCAAGCTTATTTGCCTGCTCAGTGTACAGTGTTGTTATTGTGTTAGGCACTATATTTAAGCAACTATAAAAATACCTCTCTGTGTTTGCTGGCAAAGTAGTAAGGCCTTTTGTTTATTTACCACAAAAGATAGTATATTCACCAGTGAAGTATCTCTTCTTTCCAAACACTGTGCTTGCCAGTGACTCACGACTGTTGCATCTGGAATGACTAGTACGGTTTCCTGTAATACCTATAATAGGAGAATAATCCAGGAAGTTCCTCTATCCGTCATGCCTGCCCATCCTATTTGTAGTGAGACATTTCTTCAGCCTACAGCTCCAGCTTGGTACTGCTCTATCATTTGCAGATGGGTCAGGTTGATTTTAATGAGGTGGGGTGAGGAAACTTTCTGTAGTTAGAAACTGAAGAACCGTTTCAAATGAGGACAGCTTATTCAAAACATGGAAACACTGAAAGCTTTCTTCTCTCCTTAATTTTAAGGACTATTCGTCATTCCACCATCACCTTTTACCCATAGACAGAGAAGGAAATGCAAGTTGAGCTGTGACTCTGCTAGGAACTTGTGTGGCTTTGATGAGATGTTAACGTTGCTTTATCGGCAGTGTGTGCATGCTGAGTGTCAGGGATAGCATCGATGCACGCTGTTAGCGATGCTGTTGATGACAAATGTAGTGCGTTGCAAGCGTACCTCTCTATTGATGGAGCACAGGACCATGAGTTGTGTGCTCTGTTATCAGTGCTCCAGATATCCTCGTTGCTTAGTCCTACAGTACCTGTTACTTGTTGTACGGCTGGTTATGCACATAGTGAGGCTTTCCTAGGTCAGAGCGTGCTTGTTTGCCCACTTTAGATACCGTGTTACCATAAGATGTTACAGCGCATAGGGATTTTAGTGCCACAGCTGTCTCTCTGCCTCCCATACACGTGATGTTCTCAAGAGTTGCCCAAAGTCTATGTCTCCATGCACGTTTCTAGCTAATCAGTTCACTATTGCCCTTTGGGCGAATGGGGTTGAGATAGAGAGCGGGAAGACCGTGCACAACTTCCATGTGTGGAAGACCATGAAGTGTGTCTTGGTACGTGATTTTGTGCATTAAGTAGAGAAAACTGATGTAATGTTTTAAAACTATTTGTTATATAGTTGTGTGTGTGTGTATATGCACATACAGAAATATAGCTTTATAAAAAGCAAAATATAAGAAGCAGAAGGGACACTTCTTCAGTGGTTATGTAATTGGTGGTTGATCACCAATTATGTTTTTACTGCTGATATTTAACAGGGAAGTGCTATTAAGTACTTACGTAAATGTTTTTTGTTTGTTTAAAGTTTGAGTCAAAATCCAGATAGGTATTTTGATAAACTGTTTAATATATTGAATATCTACTACTTTTGCTTTATTATTGTTTCCTTTATTATGAAAGATATTGCTACATCCTTGATGTTTACTGTAAATCATTATTACTATTTTGTTACAGAATGTGCCCACTTGCTTTTAGCCCATAATGCTCCAGTAAAGGTGAAAAATGCTCAGGGATGGAGCCCTCTTGCAGAAGCCATCAGCTATGGAGACAGACAAATGAGTAAGAACCTCTGCTTCCCAATTAATCAGAAATTGAGGCCTCATTCAGAACAGGAGAACAGGTTTTCAAGCTAGGTTTTTTTTATAAGATTCCTATTTTAGCTCTCTGAAGAGTTTATCTTAATCAGCTGAACTTTTTGTATCTAAATATGATACGAGAAGCTCTACACATGTCCATTTCCTTGATAAGAAAGAAATTGCATTAGGATACATAATGCTAAGTAGAGTTAAGATTTTGCTTAAAGTGATTGTAAAAGCTATAAACTAGCATTCTGTATTTAAAATCGGAGTTACAAGGTCAGAATGGATTTTAGCTGTGTGGGATCATCTAATTGGAACTGCTCCATGTGGTCATATGTATATTTGATTTATCAGTTGGCAATGGGATATTGCTTTTATGTTTCACCTCAACAGGCCAGTAGGCAAATATAGTGATTACTTATTCACTTCAGATATGAAGTAGTAAAGGGAAAATTATTCTACTGCTACTCACTAGTGGATGTTAATGGTATTTGGTATTACCATGTCCCATAGCAGAAAACTCACTATATATTTTGTATGTATTAATATATATAATATATTAATGCACTAGTTTGTGATATACTAACAACATTCAGCATGTCAGCTCCTCACTACTAAAGAATTTTCTCAGTGGGAGTAGATGTTATGCAATCTATAGGCTTGTGTTCAGTAATATGTGTACCCACAGTTTACTAATATGTGTGTAAAAGACCTCTTGACATGATTGTATACTTTATATTATAAACAATTATTGAGGCTTTTCTTCCTGTTGTGATCAGAGTAGGCTATGTATAATTACTATAACTTGAAGTTCATTTCTCCAAAGTCTGATGAAATGTTACATTTGCATTGTTTTTTCTTTTTTTAAGATGTCAAATAATGACACTAACCTCTAAATAACAAACAAATAGAATAGATTTACCTTATAGTTAATTTCTGTTTAGTTACAGCACTCCTGAGGAAGCTTAAACAGCAGTCCAGGGAAAGTGTTGAAGAAAAGCGACCTCGATTATTAAAAGCCCTGAAAGAGGTAAGTTCAAGGCAGTTGTGTTGGCAAAAACAGATCGTGATGGAAAGCAGTGGCTTATGTTCTTAGTATGGATGCTCTGGCAAACTGTAAAAAAGTTTTTTTTACTTGCTTTTACAAATCTCTTCTGGTCTTAATAGCAATCTTGGCTTACAGTGTCCGTTTTAAGGGGTCACAGAATTATGTGTATTTTTAAGATAATACTTCCTTCTCAACTTCTAGAGTAGAAAGGACCTGCTAGTCCTCTTTGCAATCTAAAAGTTAAAGAATGTATTTTTAATCTGTATTTATTTCATTTAATTTTTAAGACTTTCTTAAATCTTTCGTTTTGGTGAATAATTCACTGGTTTTCTTTAGTCACCAATCATGAATGACACTTTCTTTTCTTGCTTAGTGGTGAAGGAGATTTTTGGTTTAATTCTCCATCTACATGGAGCAGCCAATTCTTCGTCAGCACAATGAAACATTCCTCGGTTTAGGGAAACCAAGAAGAAAAGCTCAGATTCCTCCATTTCAAACTGCTGCTAGTGTGCTAAAACTGTGGTTATAAGACACAGGTGTTTATTTCCCTTTAGATGGGGTTGAGCTTCTCCTGCCGACTCAAGTGGTAAAATATGAATGGGTTTGTAGAAAACCAACTATTTATCTTAATTAATCCATACACGTGAAAAGTTTAGCTCAACTGTGTCAGTTATACACTCTATGAATAAGCTCTACCAACGTTCCTTCATTTTTCATTGATCCAAGAAAAAAACAACCTGCTGTCTGTCCAGAAGTGAAAAGCTTTCATTTTTTGTGTGAGAGCAAACAGAAAGCAGACACAGCCTTACTAAAACAGCTCTGCTGTTCCCTATTCC